>NC_058093.1:78140606-78443636 GCF_020171115.1 Neogale vison
CAGTGTAAATTTTGCAGACCATTTCAATCATGCTTTGTAGCAAAACTATATATAAAAATGTTGAGAGTGTACATAGCTCAAGCATTAATATATTGATGAGATTATAGGAAATGAAGTCTAGATCCCTTTAATTTGTTTACCTTTTCCAAAAATCATCCTGAAAGCTAAATAGAATTTTTATGATTAATTCCCAATGTCACACTAACTGTAAGATTAGTCCCTAATGTATCACTAAACATTGTAGTGAATCACTATAACTTGTTCTTGTAGATATATCTCACCATAGAAGTCAGATTATAAGATTCTGAAGGTCAGGGCCTGTGATTTCTCCTCAGGATTTAGAATTAGAACTTACACCTTTATACATCAAGCTGTGAGAGGAAGAGGGCATGACCACATTACAGATGATACCAACCCAAGAGGGTTGGACCAGGGTGGGGGATATTTGTTATATTTTGTTTTGTTTTCTATTGTTCCCAATATTAAGAAAAATTTTTACTTCAGTCAAACACATGTAATTTGTAACTTTTCATTAGTAATTTTTAAAGAGTAGAAACACTTTTTAGAAGTAAGTTAATTTTTTCATTAAAAAAGTAGATGTCTTGATTAATCTTTCAGAGTCAGTCTATATTAAACTGAAAACACTCCTGAAAAATTCTGTGAATTATAATATGAGATTCAAGACTTTTCCAAAACGCTCTTCTTAATAGAGTTTATTTTTAATAGGATATAGACTAAAGCTATATAGCAATTGAGCAGAGCATTATGAAGCACCATATGTGCTTCTAAACTGAGAAGATGATACACATGGGTCCTGCCAACTCTTCCTCTCTGTCTTTCCTTCCCAACCTGCCAGTCTCCCAGCACATCCTGGATTCTGTCATGACATTGGGTGCCTTTGATATAAATTACTTACATGGTACTTTCTGTGATTCTCAATGAATGTCTTTTAACCATGAAAAGCAGAAAATAAAAAGAACCCTAACTTTATTAAAAATCAGTCACCGCTTTCAGTGTACAAACTTTTCCAAATGGGGTAAAAGGTGACAAACAATTATCTGACCACAATTAGAGACCAGGGCTAGGGGATGAATATACATTGACAAAATTAAATCACAGTAAATTACTCAGAGCAGCACCTAGCCCTGACAGGTACTGGTTAAAAAAAAAAAAAAAAGTGTGAGAGAGAGAAAGAGAATTGAAGCAAAACAGTTACACAGTTGTCTGGTTTCTCTCCCCTGTTTAGGGGCAAGTTTTAGGTATATTCTCGTCTGTAAGAAAACAGATGATTCTCTTTTCTGTTTATGCTTCCTTCTGCTGTCTACATTTAAACCCTTGTGTCTAGATCCACTTAAGTCATAAGGAAAAAGTTAATAATAATAATAAAAACATGAGATTGGGGACATACAGCCAACTCAGAGGATTAAACATCTGTGGTACCTGTTCTGGTGGCGAGAAATCAAAATCAGCCTAAAGGAAAATAATGCAGTAGGAAGAGAATTTGATATAATAATTTCCTATTTACCTTCCTAATCCCTCCTCCTTCCCTTTACTTAAATGGGGAGAATGTCCACTAAAATTCTGAATACATAGAATCGTCTCAACATTTTAATTTATAATTGCCGTTATTGATTCTTTTGATTCTTTCCATATTTTGTATCTCTGATGATCTCCACCCCCTCTTTTCCTCTTTATGGCTCTTCTTCTTTGTCTATTTTCTTTTACTGTCATGGGAAAGGACAAAGAGGTGTAACTACAGTGAAAGGTATGATGAAGATAGGAATAAGTGATATAATGGCTATGTTTAATTTTATCATTTGCTATTTGTGTAATACTGGTTTTTCCACCAGAACTCATATATATTTTACAGCTGGAAGTTCATATTCTTTAGCAAACATCTCATTATTTCCCTCACTCCTCAACCCCTATCAACCACTGCTTTAGTCTCTTCGGCTCTTTTAGATTCCACATATAAGTGATACCATATCATATTTGTCTTTCTCTGTCTGACTTACTTCACTTAGTATAGTAACCTCAGGGTCCATCCATGTTGCCACAAATGGAGGGATTTTCTTCCTTTTACAGTTGCATAGCATTCCATTGTATGTGTGTGTGTATAAATACATGTATATTTATGTATACTATATATATGTATGTGCTTGTGTATGTATATGTAGGCTTATACACCACATTATCCATTCATACACACACATTGTGAATATATATTTATATATTTATACACACACACACACACACACACTCACAGGCACACACCACATTATCCATTCATCCATTGAGAATTAAGTTGTTTCCATGTCTTGGCTATTGTGGATAATGTAATGCTTATTATTTTTATAATAATTAAGTACCCATCTTACTGGGAGATTGCTTCTTTTTACTCTTCAAATATGCTCCTTTTGAGCTAAGTTATTAGGCATGCCATGTTTTTTCCTAGTCCATAGCTACATATTTCCTTAAATAGTACTATTAGGATTACTACATATCTATTCCTCAAAAGCAAGAATTAGAAAGAGAGGAAAGGCACGGGTAGAAGAATGTACCAAAGGGTACAAACTTCGAATTGTAAGATAGATATATATAAATTCATGGGGGAGAAACAGAGGCACAGATTGAAGTGAGAGGACAGATATTTCTTCCTGTTACCAGAAAACCCCACCCTCTGCAGCCACAATGTCTGCCGAGCAGTCCCTGCTCTGGGATCAGCCCTTACCTCATGGGCTCCAGTAACACACTGAGCCCCAGGAGTGGCAGCAGCTTCCTGCAGCTGGTATCTTCTGAGTGGTTTTACTCTTTCCTGTATGCTGTGGGGACTCATCCATGACTAATGTAACTAGTTCTCTCTAATATATCCATTCCCCTTGAAACATGTAGTATAGTTTCTATTTTCATGACCGACCCCCCCATGGATACAAATAGTATAGTCGGAAGATCCCTACAAATGAAATCAGACAGGATTGCATGTCCTAAGTATGACTAATTAGCTGGAAAGTTTGGGTCAGGTCTTTCAACCTTAGGTTCATAAAATTGTTTTATGGCTCAAATATCATAGTTTACCGTGAAAACTCTGTAACTCACCTCCAATAATAGACTTGTCAGATTCATAAGAACTCTCTATTCCTTTGTAAAACATACTAATGTCCATGTCACAGTGACAGCTCACAGCTGGCAGACCTCCCTCCAGGAGTCTCTACTTCTCTCCCTACACTCTGCTACATGTTCTTACCAGGAGTTGGTTCTCTTTTTGTTCCAAGACCTGTTTATGACTATTGTTTGTGACGTTACATAAAGTAATTAGTGAGTACCAGAGGTTAAATTGGTTTGGTGACTTTAACTATAGAGAAATATAAGAGAAGAACTGGAAGCAAATAGGGAGTGATATTCTGGAGCACTACCCAGTTGGTAGAAAACAGCCATTCCTCCCCTCGTCCTTCCTGTGCTGAGGAAAAGCATTTGAACTGGTCCTTTGGCTCCATCCTTCCAACAAGAAAGCAGTGTCCAAACTGTCACCCCTTGCTGCTAAAGCAAGAACTAATAGTCCTCTCTTGTCTGAGAGTGTTGAGCACCTGGAAAGCAAAACCCCTGATACAGCTGGAATATAGAGAAGGAGCAGGAAAAATCTTTTTCCTTCCCCTCCTGGCCAAACCAATACCACAGGAACAAGTGTGGAGAAGAAAGGAGTGTCCATGACCAAAATGAAAAGGTTTCTTAACTATAAATGAGGAAATACTATGTAATTTAATTGATAATGTTATTAAGGAAGCCCACTACTGAGCAGGAAAAATGGGTAACTTCAAAGAACTGCTACTGAAGGAGTAGTAGAAGTATTGAATATTTTATCCATTTCATGCTTTTACCCAAAAGGTGAAATTTCACCAATACAGTTACTTTCAAATGATTTTTATTATTCTATCCTTACCAGATAACTGACTTCAACTAACAGTATCTGGGGCTTCTTCTGTAGATGAACTCACATGTAGTAAGAGTTGAATTTGGAATATAGGCTTCTTCAGCTCTGGTCTTGATCTCTGTCCACTACTCCTCTCCTGGTGTTTGAGCAAATATACATCAACTGACTTAAGATGAGAATAAAAGCAAATTCTCTTTCCAAATTTCAGGGAAGTTCTTTGGGAAAAACACAAAGGAAGGAAAGATGTTTATTGTTGGTTCTCTATTTATTTTGTTGTTGTGACAACAAAAACAAAAGCAAATTAGTCTCTCTCCTCTAAAAAAAAGAGGAGAAAAGTAAAGCTGCAGGAAACCGACTGAAGTTGATATGATTTAACCCTAGATTTTAGGCCTTCCTGCCTTTAATGATAAGCATAGGACATCTGCTTACTGAAAGGACTCCAAACAAGAACTAATTAAGAACATCAGAATTTTTTCACGTAAAGTGTTTTTTATCCATCAGGCCTACTTAAGCAACAGTACCCAGTAAATGCTAATTAAAATGCATAATCCATACCATACTGACATTTGACATCCTATTCAGATTACATGGGAAATTACAGAGAGAAACACTGGGGGCGGAGGAGAGGGATATAAAAGCCTACATTGATTAGCATGTAAATAGATTAAGCTCCTGCCTATGTAATGTGCTTTGGCAGCTACCAGAAGGCCCAGTAGGACCCAAAAAACCTTCAGAAATGTCCCGTCACAAAACCAGAAATTTTTGTAATTGGGATAAAGGCATTTAAATGACAATTAAATTTAAAAGCTAATACACTCGTGGGGCGCCTGGGTGGCTCAGTGGGTTAAGCCGCTGCCTTCCGCTCAAGTCATGATCTCAGGGTCCTGGGATCGAGTCCCGCGTCGGGCTCTCTGCTCGGCAGGGAGCCTGCTTCCCTCTCTCTCTCTCTGCCTGCCTCTCCATCTACTTGTGATTTCCCTCTGTCAAATAAATAAATAAATAAATCTTAAAAAAAAAAAAAAGCTAATACACTCGTTAGTTATTCTTCAACACCTTCACATGACTAGTTCTAGTTCTCTGAGAGGTTTGTACATAGGACAAGTAAGATTTGAAGAAGAGGGATCTTCAAGAAAGTTAAATGACAGTGTTTATTGCAGCACTGAGAGTCAGGGAAGTAGGAACTAGGAGAGAAATGTAGAAATGGGAATGGCCTGCCTTAAAACAATTGCCATGGTTTCTCTGAGGACCAAGCTGCTGTACCATTTTGTTACTATCACAAGTTGAAGTAAAATAAACATCTTTCTTTCCTTTGTGTTTTTCCCAAAGAACTTCCCTGAAATTTGGAAAGAGAATTTGCTTTTATTCTCATCTTAAGTCAGTTGATGTATATTTGCTCAAACACCAGGAGAGGAGTGGTGGACAGAGATCAAGACCAGAGCTGAAGAAGCCTATATTCTAAATTCAACTCTTATTAACAGGAAACAGCTGGCATTGCCTTCTTTCCCAAGACCTCCTGAATAGTTCTTTGCTTTTTAACTTTTGTTTTTAAACTACCTGAGCCAAAACAACGGCAAGCTTGATTTTTAAAATAGGATCAGTGACAAATGCTGAAATGCCAAGTGGAAACACAGGATACAACTAAGCAAAATGCAAAGGAAATTTGGAAGGCAGATTAGGGGAATGTGGGTCCAAATCTGTGCCTGCCAACTGCTCTCAATAAACTGCTGAGGTCAAAGATACACTTGGAAGTTTATTCAAACACACATACAGACCAAGGAGGCAGATGCTGCTGCTTCTTGAACTTTTAGGGAATATTTTTTAATAAGGGTGCTAGAATATTTCCCTGAAATTAAGAATTTCCACCTTCTTATGTGGATGATGTTCTTTCTCCCAGTGACTAAACATCCATCTGGGGTAGGTTAGACCTTTTCGGTATTTCCCTTGATCATGCAACACTAATATATTTTCCCCACTTGGGACCAGATTTCATTTGTGGTTCTGGGTTCCGTCAGGTCACACTAAGGTCAAACAGCAACTCTATGATGGAAAAACTGACCAGTACACATTCTCTAAGTGTTTGCAGACCACTCCTGGAAGAATGTTCCATGTGGATATCCAACTAAACATATCCTAAAATCACAATTTACAGGGCTAACAGGAAGAAGAAATGTGTTTAAGATTTTAAACTCAATTTTACAGCTTATAATATGGAGTGAGGATACCTGTATTCTAGAGTACATTACAAAAGAAATTAATATTTATAAACTACTTTGAAGTTCTCAAATATAGTATGCTTTGGATTATAGAAGCATTGAATCTTTAAATCATCAAGGTTTCAGAATACTTTGAAAAAGCTATTCTTATGGAAAAAGTATTTCAATAAGTGTTAGAAGTATATTTGAATAGCCTTTTCAAGAAAAGTCTTTTAAAAAATATAACAAACACCAGACACAATCAATTTTTATTGAAGCTTTTCAGAGGATAATCTTGTACTTTAATTTGTAAGCCAGAACTATGTCTCTGTTAGTTCAGTTTTTGCCTCTTTAGAATTACAAATATTATTAAAAATCCAAAAAGACACAAAGCTAACTTTGAAACATTGAAAAGGATATTGAAAAGTCACGGGTTACACATAAATCAGGAATTCATAGTAATATAATTACAATACCATGTTATAATGGTAATATAATCACAGCATGTATTATATACATAAAATGTATAGTATGTGGCAGAATAAAAGAGTGAATTAGGAAATCAAAATATGATTTGCAGATCTCTGGCAAATGTCTCTAAATGTGATTGAATTGTCTACGTAAATAGAAAAACAAATACCTTTTTTAGTCTAGATTTTATTATTGCAGCAAATCACTCAGGGCAAAACTGAAGAATTCTGTTCCAATTTAAATAGACATACAATACAGAAAAGAGAAGAAACAATAGTATTCCTAGCATATAGTACTTCCCTTCCTTTACCAACTTATTAGGGTTCTTTCAGTGAGATAGTGTTTCTTGTCATGTTTGTATGTGTGTTCATGCTACTTATATACAGAATCATTAAGTAGTTTGTGCTGTCTGTGTACATAATTTCATTTGTGCAAATAGTAACATTTGGTTAAGGAAAATTGATATACACATGAAATCAAGCAGAAAGCCTAATTATTCTGAATTTAGATATTATCTTTATAAATTACTTAGCTTTTCCAGGGAAATTTTTTATTTGTACATACATTCATAATCATTCAAAGTCATCAGACTTTCTTAATCCATCTATGAAAAAAAGTAAACATTTTTTAAAGATTTTGTTTATTTATTTGATAGAAAGCCAGAAAGCTCAAGTGGGGGAAATGTCAAAGGGAGAGGAAGCAGACTGTCTGCTTTGATGGGGGGCTCGATCCCAGGCCCCTATATGAATGACCTGAGCTGAAGACAGGCTTACCCCCCTGAGCCACTCTGCTGCCCGAAATATAAACATTTTTGATAAATGTTTGGTAAATGTTGAAAGATTTCAAGAAAAAAGTATATTTGTGACCTCAAATATCCAAAATAATGATAAGTATTAAAATATTAAAAATATTAAAATAACGACTTTAACTCTGTCCAGCCTACTATAGAACTCTTTTTATAAATAAAGAAATGTGTATGTCCCACATCTTCTGAGTTGTAAACAAAGGTTTAAACATCAGGAAATAAATAACAAACTAATTTACAATTTTAAATCTGGAATAGATCAATTCACAGAGTATTTCTTTGGCCTTTCTATTCTGTTTTTATAGCTACAGTAGGACCCTGTTCTCCAGAGAAAACATGCTCTGAGCAACTACTTTTTTTTGGCATAGATCATAAGAATTCAGGGAAATTCAAACCAGGACATATTTTCTGTTAGCCTTAATCTATTACTAGTCTGAAATACTGGTTAAGCAGGTACTAGTGATTTTGAAGTCTTTAATTATATCATATTGAAGAAAAAAAGGAAAAATATATCTGTTAATGAGCAGGTATCATGTTCCAGCCACAATTCAAGGGCTTAAAATACATCTTTATATGATTTAAGATCTTGCTAAGCAATTTTAAAGGCGTAACACAACAGAATTCTACTTCTGTGTCAGGTAAGAGATTAATGAGTATGTTTGGTAAGCAGCTCTCAGGAGGTGATTCAGGAACCCAAGTTGTTTCTGTCTTGTGGCTCCATTATCCTACAAAGAGCATAAGCCAATTGTTGTATCCTCGGTGACCATACAGCAGAAGGGGGAAGAGAGAGGTCATGGAGGCCAGGCCTCAAAATGGTGCACATCACTTCATGCACATTCCACTGGCAGAAAGAAGTCACAAGAATACACCAAACAGCAAGGGTAGCTGGGAAATATAGGACATCTCTGTGCCCGCAGAAGAATGAAACAGTTCTGAAAAGTAACTAACTGATACCTTCTATAACAAGTAAACAAATAGGAAAAAAGATCTCTGACCTTGAGGAATGTATATTCTACCTGGGGGAAACAAACTATTTAAAAGAGACATAAGGGGCGCCTGGGTGGCTCAGTGGGTTAAGGCCTTTGCCTTCAGCTCAGGTCATGATCCCAGGGTCCTGGGATCAAGTCCCTCATCAAGCTCTTCACTGGGCAGGGAACCTGCTATCCCCTCTCTCTGTCTGCCTCTCTGCCTACTTGTGATCTCTGTATGTCAAATAAATAAATAAAATCTTAACAAAATAAAAATAAAACAAATATTATAAATTATACAGTCTATTATAATTGATAAGTAACAGTTGTAGCTGGAGATGGTGGGGAAAGGGAAAGAAATTGCAGAGCAAAGTAAGAAAAAGAAGGGTCTTTGCCAATGGCTGTGGGAGAGGTAGAGTGGAAGATAGATCATTGTGGAAGAGAATAATTGGAGGCCGATTATTGAAAGGCTTCATCTTCACAAATACTAGCACAATGTTAGAGAAAGTGATGGTGAGCCAGGAGCTACAATCATAGAGAAATGGGGGTTGGGGATATCCCTGAGTTAGTTGATAATAGCAATAACGAGAAGTAGTGGGAAATTTGGCAAGGAATTCGGGGTTGAGGAGAGGATAGAAAATGAATTATCCAAAAGCAGCAGTGAGGGACAAGAGAATATCTGCCTACATCTTTACGTCTAGCTGTAAAAAAGCTATGGAATAAAAAGCAGCCACCACCTGAGAAGGCTGCAGGGAAGGAATGACCTCATGGGGGAGGCCAGTTTCCATAAGAGCAGGAAGGTAAAGGGACCATTCCAGCGGTCAAGGATATTGGGATTTCATTGAAGATGCAGTTGCCAGGAAATCTGGGGCTTTGTGTGATGACTGGCAAGAACAGGGATAGATGGCAGATTGAAACAAGTCTCAGGCAGGCAGATCAGTGGAGGAGGGATTTCGATATTTAGATGAGATACAAGGGCCTGAAGCAAGGCATCTCTCAAAGAAGCTGCACCATTTTCCTTGACTAAATTTAATCCACAATATGAAGAGAACATTTGTTTTGGAACCAAATTTTCTAAACTATTTCATATTCCTTTTTAGTGTTTTAAATTAAAACTGATTTTAAATCCATCTTTGATGAAACTCTAGTCACGATTCTCCTTCTGAAGTCTAAAGGTGCATAAAAATACATCTCTTACTGATATAAACATAGAATCACAGATTCTCAGGGTTTGAAAGTTTTAATTCACTTGGTTCAACCATCCAGCTGATTTTGGAAGCCTTTCTTGTACATTCTTGCCAAATCATCTTCTGAACTAGGTTTGAACATCTCCATGGATCATGTATCTAGTAAGGTGGTTAAGAGCGTGGGCTCTAGAATCAATGGACCTAGATTTGAATTCCTATTCCATCACTTCCACTCATGTGAACTGTGGCAAGTTAACTTTCTGCAGAGTTTCAGAATCTTCCTCGGTACGATAGGGGTAATATTACTACCTAACTCAGAGGTATACCAGGGGAACAATACCCAACAGATAATAAGCACAATACCCAACAGATAATAAGCTCTCAAAAATTTTTGATACTATAATTATTTCTATTATGCCATTATTATTATTACTTTCCAAGGCATCATATTTTAATGTTGGATAGCTACATTAGAATTTTCTTCTTTGTGCTGCTTTGAGGCCCATGAAACATCTGTTTTTTTCAGAATATAATTTGGTGAAATAAAGTCAGTATTCCATTAGCCATAATTCATCACAAAGTTTGAAAGATACTCCTTGTAAAATACATGCATAATCTCATAATACCCTGTTAAGATTTCAAGATATCTTTTCAATAGTATAAAAAGAGAAACACTTGAAGTATTAAATCTTTAAAGCCTTGTCAATGCTATCTGGTTCATAACACTCATGTAAAGTGAAGAGATGTGGACAAGAATAATCTGTTACCTGACATCACAACTGGGCAGTGACTCATATGGCAAATTTAATTTCAGTACCACTCACAGTAATCATTTCCCTGACTTCAGAGCTTTCAGTTGACGTAAGGTACCCCAGACAATCAACAGAACCTTCCTGAAGGAAGGTTTCTGTGAAGCTTCTCTTAAATTCACAGAAAACAAATCTTCATGCTACCTCAGTTCCTTACATCATTCAAACATATTGCTGATGAATGTTTTTGTCAAGATGTTTGGAGTGTTTGAAAATCAAAATAAGACAATAGAATCAAAATTTCAAGAACTACAATAAAATAAATTATTTCTAATTTATTTTAGGGGATGGTACTTGACATAACTAGTAAATTCTGATATATGTGAATGAACTTTTTTCATGACAATTATCCAGTTCTTTAAAATCATGTCTTCTATGTTATAGTGTCGTGGGGGAAAAAAATTGTCTTAAAAGTCATTTAACCCTTTCTTCATCATTTAAGAACCTGTATTGAGAATGCATATATTTTGCACTGAGAAAATCTTTGCCAAAATATATTCTCAGAAAATGTTTGATATGTCATTATTAGTTACCAGGAATCTTTTTAAGTTAATATTCTTTGACTATAGCATTGTTTTGACTAAGCCGTCTACAAATGGAAGACAGAAGCATTAATAAGTTGAAGAGGGGGGAAGTTAACTTATTGGAAGGAAAGTAACAATAAAAATAAGAGGATTGATATACATGAGCTCTAAAATCCTTTCCAACTATAAAGTTGTTATTCCTGTTAAATAAAAGAAATCAGAACTCACTGCATTAAAATTAGTTGAGATTATAGCTACAAATATGAAGCTAAGAAGAACCTTGGGAAGAAATATCTATTTAAACCATATTAAATTTCCCACCAAAGATCTCAGCCAAAAGAAAACATGGCAGTGCTCTGGGCTGAGGTCTGAAAGGTAATTTGGCTGTTCAATGTTAAGAGAAAAAGAGCCTCAAGCAGCCAGGATATTGTGACTCTTCTCAGTTAACTTGCAAGTAGTTAAATTGATTTGTAGATTATTCTACATAGTGTTAATTAAATTTATCCTCAGAAAATGCACAAGTAGCTTAAAATCCTTCCTTTCTGAAAATAAATAAATTGGAAAAAAAAAAGAAATACATTTAAAAAAAGCCTTCCTGTAATAAAGATTAAAGATGATGTAATAATAATATAAGCACAAGCAAACAGCAAGAAATCGAGGAAGCTGACACTTCTCCCATCAGAAAGTGCTCTTCAGTATCACAGCTAGAAAGACAATGACAATCTAATTAGGTCTTTGAAAAATTTAAGATTATAAAGACTATTTATAAAATGGATTTACATTAACTCTCATTTATGATGAATGCATTGCCCTAATTTTATTTCTTAAAGTATTGTCTAATGATTTTAGGAAATGATGATAATTAGCAAGTTGACATTTAAAAATATTATTTATACCATCTTTACCTCAGCCTTTTTCAATCTCCATTTCTCTGTTCATTTTGTAATATACTTAATTTACTAGGTACTTAATATACTTGGCCTTGTATTTAAACTTCTGGGATTAATAGTACATGCATATACTAATGAATAAATAAATACTGGTGGTACAGTAAATATGCATTTTCACTGAGTTGAGCATTAGAATTAGTATTCACTCAAAGCCACATATCACCATCATGGAAATAACATCTCGTGTATAATAATAAACAAAATTTCATCAAAAACATTGATTACTTCAGATTATTAAAAATTCTAGTCATTACCTTTCTAAGTTTTGTAGTATTGTCTGAGAATAATAATTTCGTAGCACTGTCATCTCTAGATTATTCTGCAGTCACTAGACATAAATTCTTACTTTAACTGGTTCACTTAATAAAGGGCAAAACTCTTCGCATTGAAGAATATAATTCTGGAAACAGTTTTCTGGTAGCATCTTTCGTACTGAGAATTTTATACTAATATCCATAGCTTAAGCTAATCTTAAAAAGTCCTCATTATCAAGTACTGAAAATGCCTAGCAGTCTGTAGAAATTACTTCACCAAGATTTCTATTGAAACTCTAAACTGCCATAGCCACAAAACATTAGGAGCTTTTCTTTTTAGAATTGATGTTATAAAATCTGTTGTTTTGAAGTTTGATTAGTGAGTATAAAATGTGCCTTGGATACCTTAGTTTTCTGTAACACTCTTCATTGTATTTTTATGTTCTTTTTTATGTTTGAGTTGAAAATCATTTATCATAGGTGTTTATACAATTTTGTAGGATTTTTCTTCCTTGTAAATTTCAAAAGGACAATGTGGGCATCTTTCTATTAATCTATTCTTTCCAGATGTGAAGAATTTTCAAAGAAACATGGAACAGTTTAACAACTTTTTTTTTTCATAAAATAAGTTCACCAAATGAATCTAAAAATATTATAATTATGATATAATCTAATATATATTATTGTTTTATGATTTAGGTTTTATTAATATTTGTTGCCTCAAAAAAAAATTGATCTTTTCAAATTTGTCTACCTAATATGCTATTTGATGTTTATCTGAACTGTGACTCTATTTTTCTATTTAACTCTTTACTAATTCATAAGAATACAAAATAACAAACATTAAAACTTTTGTAATCATCTTTAATTATTATACTTCTAACATGAGAAACAATACTGCAGTCATAAATGTCTTGAATCCATGCAAAACCACAATTGTTTTAAGAAATAAAAAGTACCAGATATGTTCATCTTTTCCTGTCAACAAATGTAAAATCAATTAGAATGTTATAATACTACAAAATAAATAGTAAAACAGCCAATTGTTCCTTGATAGTGCATGACAAGAATGATTTATAAAAACTCTGTTTAAAAGAAAGGATTCCCAAAAATGATAAATGTGCTTTTCATTTCTCAGTAAATCACAATGTACAGTATTTAAACTGTTAGTGCTCAAACTGTGCATCTTCCACAAAGAAAAAGGCACTCTTCCTCCTAAGTCTGATTTGGAAAATAAATTTCTGCAGATCAGAAATTGGACTTGAGTCAATATCAACACTTCTTTGACCCCAGTGACTCTGAAAGGCTATCGAAGAGAGTTTTCTCTCCTCCTTGCTTGGGCAACACATTCTTAGTGATTTTTGCTGACAGCAAAGCTTAAACCTAAATCCAGAAGGAAAACAAAGTAGTGATTTTAAAAATCTCACTGTTCCCAAACTTTGGTACTTACCCCCAATCAAGGTGAGCGTTCAAATTATGTCTGGTTTCATTTCTACCTAAATTATCACCATTTTACAAAAACATTATGTTAGAATTGAAATCTCAAGTAAGTGAATAAGTAAAGATATGAGATAAAAAAACTAGTAAAAAATTACAAAGCTGTGATCACCAAGACAGCATGGTACTGGCATAAAAACAGACACATAGACCAGTGGAACAGAGTAGAGAGCCCTGATATGGACCCTCAACTCTATGGTCAATTAATCTTCGACAAAACAGGAAAAAATATACAGTGGAAAAAAGACAGTCTCTTCAATAAATGGTGCTGGGAAAACTGGACAGCTATATGTAGAAGAATGAAACTCGACCATTCTCTTACACCGTACACAAAGATCAACTCAAAATGGATAAAAGACCTCAACGTGAGACAGGAATCTATCAGAATCTTAGAGGAGAACATAGGCAGTAATCTCTTTGATATCAGCCACAGCAACTTCTTTCAAGATACGTCTCCAAAGGCAAAGGAAACAAAAGCGAAAATAAACTTCTGGGACTTCATCAAAATCAAAAGCTTCTGCACAGCAAAGGAAACAGTCAAAAAAACAAAGAGGCAACCCACGGAATGGGAGAAGATATTTGCAAATGACAGTACAGACAAAAGGTTGATATCCAGGATCTATAATGAACTCCTCAAACTCAACCCACACGAAACAGACAAACACATCAAAAAATGGGCAGAAGATATGAACAGACACTTCTCCAATCAAGAAATACAAATGGCTATCAGACACATGAAAAAATGCTCATCATCATTAGCCCTCAGGGAGATTCAAATTAAAACCACATTGAGATATCACCTTACACCAGTTAGAATGGCCAAAATTAACAAAACAGGAAACAACATGTGTTGGAGAAGATGTGGAGAAAGGGGAACCCTCTTACACTGTTGGTGGGAATGCAAGTTGGTGCAGCCTCTTTGGAGAACAGTGTGGAGATTCCTCAAGAAATTAAAAATAGAGCTTCCCTACGACCCTGCAATTGCACTCCTGGGTATTTACCCCAAAGATACAGATGTTGTGAAAAGAAGGGCCATCTGTACCCCAATGTTTATAGCAGCAATGGCCACAGTCGCCAAACTATGGAAAGAACCAAGATGCCCTTCAACGGATGAATGGATAAGGAAGATGTGGTCCATATACACTATGGAGTATTATGCCTCCATCAGAAAGGACGAATATCCAACTTTTGTAGCAACATGGACGGGACTGGAAGAGATTATGCTGAGTGAAATCAGTCAAGCAGAGAGAGTCAATTATCATATGGTTTCACTCATTTGTGGAGCATAACCAATAGCATGGAGGACAAGGGGCGTTAGAGAGTAGTAGGGAATTTGGGTAAATTGGAAGGGGAGGTGAACCATGAGAGACTATGGACTCTGAAAAACAGTCTGAGGGGTTTGAAGTGGCGGGGGGGTGGGAGGTTGGGGTACCAGGTGGTGGGTATTATAGAGGGCACAGCTTGCATGGAGCACTGGGTGTGGTGAAAAAATAATGAATACTGTTTTTCTGAAAATAAATAAATTGGGGAAAAAAAATTTCTAAAGTGAGAAAGTGTGTAATTTTCAAAAGACAGAAATGACTACAGAGTTAGAACCTAGAGAATACGGAAGATTGTGATATAAAATGAAATCAGAGATAGGCTGAGCTAGACCATGCAGAGGTCTGTAGGCCATGATAAGAAGTTTGGATTTTACTTTAGATGATACTAGAAGTCTTTGGGGGAGGGCTCTTTAAGAAGGAAGAGATGTAATCTTATTACGGTTTTCAAAACCATAAAACAACCAGCTTAGTTAAAATTACAACTATTGATAATGGAAAATGTTGGCAAAGATATGAAGCAACTAGAATTCTCAGACACTGCTGGGGAGAATGTAAGGTGAATGTGAGCCCTTTGGAAAAATATTTTATAGTGTCTGCTAAGTTTAACGTTTTCAGACAAGTCATTCTTTGTCTCCCAGGCCCAAGCTTTCCTTCATATTCTACTCTTATATTTTCCCTTTATTGAACCATGACAAATCTTGGTCAGAACTTTTTGTTAAATTTCTCCTGTTTTAAATCAATCCACTTCCCACAGTGATATGTCTGCCACAGCTTTGTTCCTACACCTACCTATAATATAATTTTTGAAGTTACATTTCATGTAAAATGGGAAACTTCCTAGGCATCATATTTCTAAGCACCTTAAGACTAAAAAGAAAAGAAAGGAAGCAAGATAAGAAATAAGGGAGGGAGAAAGAACAGAAAAGATTTCATTTTACGATATAAGAAAGAAGAGGCTAGTTGTGGGCCTTAAATTTTATATTTCTTTCCAGTTCCTCAAGGTATGATTTCTAGTATGGAACTGGATAAAACATGAGTTCTATTGTGGAACTGAGTAAGTGTTAAGTTTTTATCCTGAAAATAGGTCTTTTTTTTTATTATGTTATGTTAGTCACCATATGATACATCATTAGTTTTTGATGTAGTGTTCCATGATTCATTGTTTACATATAACATCCAGGATCGCTATGGTCTTCCAAAATCGTAAGCCCATAAGGAAGGGGTTGGGGGTGGGAAGGAAGTTACAGGGAAATACAGGATCTAGCCAGTTTTGTCAGGAATTGAGTATGTGCTGCCAACCTCTATCCTCATTTCCTTAGGGTGTCCCAGTTTCCTGAAACAAAAGGTTAAGAAGGGATGAGGGGAAGTTTGCAGAAGAGAGAAAAAAGTTACTTTAAAATCAAGCTTCCCTCAAGCATTCGTGCAGCCATTTTGATTTTTTTAATTAAATTTATTTATTTTCAGCATAACAGTATTCATTATTTTTTCACCACATCCAGTGCTCCATGCAGTCCGTGCCCTCTATAATACCCACCACCTGGTTCCCCGACCTCCCACCCCACCCCCGCCACTTCAAACCCCTCAGATTGTTTTTCAGAGTCCATAGCCTTTTTGTTCAACTTTATGCTTTTATGTTCAACTTTGCTTCAGTTTCAGTTCTGAAGTTTATATCTGAACAGAAACGTTTATGAATCTGGGAAACTGATATTAGTGATTTGTAGTACATGTGCCAGATCTTTCCTTTCTAACAATCTGAGATCATCTACCAGTTAAGACTTTGCTTTTCATCTTTTCTAAATAGCAACACTGCTATGTAAATATATTTTATAAACTTGACCTTTGCATAACAAGTTCAAGCAATCAAATTTTTGTATTTATTTTTGTGAGTACCTAGATTTGACTCAGCATTTATTTTTGCTTTGCAATTTAGAGATAATCTGTAATAACCTTATAAATTTTGCTTCTTACATAATCATAGTTTGGAATGAATAATTTGAAATACTAGAAGTCCCAGAAGAGTCTAGCATTATTAATTAATTAATTAGTAATTATTCTCTTAAACGCAGAAACGTTCTTTTCTGCCATAACCAAATTTAGCTACATGATATTCTGAATCACTCCCACTGACGCCATTTCATAATAATTTGCTGCAACATTAGCATGAGAAGTCAAGGGTTAGGAAATGAGAGGGCACCTGAATGGTTCAATCGGTTAAGCTTGTAACTCTTGATTTTGACTCAGGTCATGATCTCAGGATAGTGTGACTGTGCCCAAGTTCCAGCTCTGCAGTGGGTGTGGAGCCTGCTTGAGATTTTCTCTCTCCCTCGCCCCCTGCCCCTCCTCTGCTTACTAGCACACACGCACTTGCTCTCTCCCTCTCTAAATAAATAAATAAATAAGGAAATCAGTAAGAAATTTACTTGGTTACTACAAAAGATTTGGTTTTCCAATTGGTATCATCCAATCAGATGATTAAGAAATATCATTTTCTTGGCACCCAATACGTATTTGTTCCTGTTATCTCTGCCAGCTGGTGACCTGATGCTCTACGGTAGTTTTCCAGAAGGGGAAGGAATTTTACAGCAGGAGTACTATCCATATACTTCTGTGGTGCCTACATAAGAAACCTGGAAGGTGACACACTTGCCTCTCAAAGTGAGGGTCAAATAGTTGTGAAAAATAAAATCTTTACTCATTTAAACATGAAACACACCAAATTGGGAGATTTCAAAAGCGTGTATTTTCTCATCTTCTGCATTTCACAGTAAAAATTGTTTTAATAGAATTCTTAAGCAAATAGAACGATTCTTTAATTTACACGAGTTTGAAGCATGCAGAGACCAGAAAAAATGTTTTAAGACACTAATTATAAATCTCAGCTTGCAAAGTTGGAAAATGAAAAAAATAATATTTATCTAAGTGTGGTTTACATTCTTGGTTTGAAAGAAAACTTAATTTCTCTTATTAATTTTCAGTACCTTATATATAACAAATTTTTGTAATGCTTATCTTTTGTAAACAACTTTTAGTACAGCAGTATATAATTATTTTTAGTTAGATTTTCAATTTAAGATGTAATGCTATTTTTTAAAAGATTTTATTTATTTATTTGAGAGAGAGAAAACACAAGCAGGGTCAAGGGGCAGTGGGAGAAAGAGAAGTAGACTCCCTGTTGAGCAGGGAGCCCAACTCAGGGCTCAGTCCTAAGACCCTGGTATCATGACCTGAGCCCAAGTCAGATGTTTAACCAACTGAGCCACCCAGGTGTCCCAGGATTTAATACTATTTTTACTCTATCATTTAATAGTGAGTTACTAAACTGAAGTCATATTTATAAACTTAAAGAAAATATTTTTTATTGAACTCATATTATTGATTTCTTTAGCTGATACTAACACTGACTATATTTCTTTAAAAAGATTTATTTATTTATTTGAGAGAAAGAGAGAGAGAGAGAGAGAGCACTCACACAAGCAGGTGGAGGGGTAAAGGAGAGGGAGGAGAGAATCCTCAAGCTGACTCCCCACTGAGCTCAGAGCCTGACACAGACCTCAATCCCAGGACCCTGAAATCATGACCTGAGCCAAAATCAACAGTAGACTGCCAAACTCACTGAGCCACCCAGGTGCCCAAAACTGAATACATTTAATGATGTAAATGTGCCTTCTGTCCTTTCAGAAAGTGTTTTAATAGTAACAGTAAACACAGACTAGGTATATATTTCCATATTTGTCACTGGTATAAAATGTAATTTCACTCAGAAAATTAGTTCACGCAAGTTAACTAAATATTACAGCTTAGAAACTTTTGCTTGAGAGTTCATATACAATCAAATTTATTTCATTTAATAATAAAATCGAGCCTTTATTTGTTTGCTGGACATCAGCTCTGACCCATGGTTTTTCATTATGCTTTATATGAATTCTCTACTTGGGCCAGACAGTTTCATTCAGGAGGAACTGCTTTTAGCTGTAAGTCAGAAGAACCTGGAAAATAACCCTTTAAACTCACCAGGCTTTAGTGTCTCAGATAAAAGAATCTGGAGATGGTCAGTCTAGGGCTTTCTGGCAGCTGCAGGAAGGCATCAGGGACCCAGGCTACTTCCAGCTCTCTACTCCCGAATGTGGTCTTAATCCTCAGGGTCTAAGATTCTCGCTTGAGCTCCAACTGTCCTTTGGCCTTCCAGGCAGTAGGAAAGGCATACTCCCTCTCTTTGAGACTTTCCAAAAGTCCTATGCGGTGACACAACACATCTGCTTGCATTTCACTGCCAACAACTTATTACTTAGATGAAACAGGATTCAAAGTGGAGATAGAAAAGAGTTTTTATCTGGTTATATAGTTGCTCTGGTATAAAATTAAGATTCATCAATTGAGATGGAGCAGGAGAATGAGTTTGGAGCAGGCAGCTAACAATCTTCTGCCATGTTTATATGTTCATCGTTATTTGAATAAACCAGATTTCCCTTTCTGTATCTTTTTTTTTTAAGATTTTATTTATTCATTTGACAGAGATCACAAGTAGGCACAGAGGCAGGCAGAGAGAGAGAGGGAAGCAGGCTCCCCGCTGAGCAGAGAGCCCAATGTGGGGCTCGACCTCCGGACCGTGAGATCATGACCTGAGCCAAAGGCAGAGGCTTTAACCCGCTGAGCCACCCAAGTACCCCCCTTTCTATATCTTGTTTCAGGAAACTTGCCTTTCCTAAAAAAAGTCTTATTCCCTTCCCATACTACTCTTATTGAAGTTCTAGCCCTTCTTCAATGGCCGACGTTGTTTCTATTTCTTCCTGTTTTTCCCAGCTTCCCCAGAGCTCATTCAAAACTCAGATAGTATTATATTTTAGATCTATACTACCTACTTGGAACTTACAGTGAATTCAATCTCATTACTAATTTGTTTCTGTGTATGTGCTACATTCCCAACTGTTTTTGAGCTTCATGAGATCAGAGATCATGCCCTTTATTTCTTTGTATCCTTGGGGCTTGAAGGATAGAAGATTATATCTGTCTTATTCCATGAGAGATTTGAACTAGCTTACATAAAACATTGATAAAATGTCAATAAAATTTGGAGCACAGAAAGTATAAACTGAAATAGGAGAGGAAAGAGGTACAAAATACAAAATAGGAAAATGGAGATTGTAAGAATTTGTTTTAAAATTTTTAATATTGAGCTAGTATTTGACTCTACAATACATCCTTGACTAAGATACATATGCTATTCCAGATAACCAAAGTGAATGAAAAGGGAAATATGGACAATTGTAAATTACCATTGAAAGGGGGATAATTTTTCAGTGGAAGCAAGTCCGTTTCCTTTCGCTAAATTTTAAAAGAAATTATTCACTGCAGATTTTCAATGCAGGACTAAGAAATATAGTAGAGAATGTCTCTAGTAGCATTCGTATGCTAAATACAGTAATGGGTTTATGAGGCTGTTTCTTATAGCACCCATCAGAAAGGGACATGTTATCAAACACAGTAATGAAGGTCATTTTAAAGAGAGTCAAGATTCAATAGTAATTTTCTTATTGTTTGAAATACGATAAGAATAAAAATAATAATCAGAGCAATAAAATAATTAGAACAATGCATATCTTTCAAACTGTCATTAGTACATAACTCTCTCTTAAGTTCATTTCTGAGTTAGGCCAGATGGTGGAGAGTTTAAGGGTGTAGACAGCCATGTATTAGACATGTGAAGCTGTGTGGGGAAATAGCACAAGATAAAAGCACAGGCTCAGCCTCTTACTGACTGTAGAACACTGGGTAAGTTACTTAAGTTTTCTTTGCTTTCATTTATCTATAAAATGAGAATACTCACATCAATGAGTTCATGAGAACATTATAACACTAGTACTAATAAGATTGTTAGAACAAGAGCTGGCACGTGTTAATTGCTATAAAAGTGATCACTTATTCATTTTAAGTAAATAGTAATGTTGAAATACTTACATAAAAATTGAGACAGTGGACCAGGGATTTTATTTTTTTTTCCAATTTATTTATTTTCAGAAAAACAGTATTCATTATTTTTTCACCACACCCAGTGCTCCATGCAAGCTGTGCCCTCTATGATACCCACCACCTGGTACCCCAACCTCCCACCCCCCCCGCCACTTCAAAACCCCTCAGACTGTTTTTCAGAGTCCATAGTCTCTCATGGTTCACCTCCCCTTCCAATTTACCCAAATTCCCCTACTACTCTCTAACGCCCCTTGTCCTCCATGCTATTGGTTATGCTCCACAAATGAGTGAAACCATATGATAATTGACTCTCTCTGCTTGACTGATTTCACTCAGCATAATCTCTTCCAGTCCCGTCCATGGCTGCCCACAAGTCATTCATTCAGTTCTTCCTGATTACAAAGAAAATGGCAAGAGCTAAAAATATGGATGAAACTTTTACTTTGTAATTCACAATTTTAGGATCATGTATTTTGTGTGTCTTCCTTTAA
Source organism: Neogale vison (assembly GCF_020171115.1). Taxonomy (NCBI): domain Eukaryota; kingdom Metazoa; phylum Chordata; class Mammalia; order Carnivora; family Mustelidae; genus Neogale; species Neogale vison. The sequence continues at coordinate 78,161,972 of NC_058093.1, forward strand.
AATTTAAATCATGGAAGTCTTACCAAGTGGGAGAGAATGGAAAACAAAAATGCAAATATCACTATTATTATACAACAAATCAAATTGTAGAAGAGATGATATAACGAGACAAAGAAAAGCTCAAGAAAATGGTATATAGTCATCTATGAACTTTGAGATATTGGAGACTCATTTAGCCTTTTATTATTTCAATTTCTTCATCTAAAGTGAATGTGGAATTGTGAAGGCAAATGTCATGAGTTATAAGAAGGATAATCTCTCTCTCTATGTCATTGTTAAAATGAAAATCTTAGTAAAATGTGAGAACTGCTTATTAGTGGATCAAAGGTAATATACAGTGACACTTCTGTATTACATTACAGCAAGAGAATGTGCTAACTACTGAGTTATACAATAAACTTACATTTAAAAACTAATATTTTAAAAATACACATATGAAATATATATTTTAAATATATATTTTTTAAAATAATATTATCATAGAAAATGTTTTAAATTCCAGCAGTAAAATTGATTTCTGAGAGTAGCAACAAAGCTTGAGCAATTTGCAGGTCTCCAGTGTAAAAGCAAATTATTGGGAAGGAAATCAGTTCCCTTATGCCAGCAGAATCTAAATCTACAACCTAGCAACAGCTCAACCTTATCTCATTATCCAGAAAATGTCCTTTTTAAAATTGACCTTTTTCTATGTTCACTTCCTAAGAAAAGCTAATTGTCATCTTTGTAAGACCTCATGATCATTCACAGATCACCATTTCTCTTATACCTGAGGCATGATCTGACTCCTTTCGGAAAGATAATTACAGAATGCACCATAAGCTCCTAAAAGGCAGAACAATTATTTTTATCCGTCCATGGATTCAGGAACTGACACTGTGCCTGACTCGGCAACTGCTCAGTAACTCTTTATTGTTGAAAGAATGTAAGTCTGCAAGATGTCTTCCCAGGCGTATTTAGGTGCTTTTAAGAAGGCCTTTTTGTACAAACAGATAAGATGGAAGAAATGGGAAGAAAGAGCTTCCCCCAAAGAGAGTGAGAGAGAGATTCACCCAATAATCTTTCCTCTTCTCTTGGCCAAAGAGAACACTTGAGTAATGCAGCTCTGGAGGATCTGGTAAGGGAGAAAGGTGAGAGAAGAAGGTTGTTTAAACCTCTTTTAATTTAAACAGCCGGCCTCCTCCTCTTCAGTGTTGAGAGTTTGTTACCTTAAAGCCTAATGACTGTAACCCAACTTAGATAAATATAGCAAAATACTAGCCCCGGACCTGCTAAGAAATTGTTTACTTCATTATAAAATCATTGCTAAACACTGATATAGTCCATATGGTATTTTAGAAGTGAATAACAAATCTTATATGTCACCACTGGAGGAGACAACTTACATCCAGTCTTCACTCTGAAAACTGATAATTTAAAAAAAAAAGATTTTAAATATCTAACTTGCCTTTTTGGAGGAAGTCTAACTCATGGCTATTTTTAAATTCTCAATGAAATGCTGATTTAATCAAAGATCAAAAAATGTTAAAGCCACCTGGGGTAAGGCTGGTCAGAAGCAGGCTCAGCCCACCCATTATTCCATAGTTTGCTTGGCAATTACATGACAGCCTTTACAGCACAGACATTTGACTGGGCTTCCTAAGCAAACTCTTGGAAGGGCAACCTGTCTTATGTGCCTTGTGGGAACTAATATAAAGTCAACACTGGTGAGGTATTCCTGCCAAAAATACTTCATCTATACTTGAAATTTACTGAGGGTAGATCTTAAATTTTCTCAACACACACACATAAATACACACAATGGTAACTATGTAGAGGTGATGGATATTGTTTAGTTTGATTGTGATGATCTTTCCACAGTGTATACATATACCAAAACATAAAACTATACACCTTAAATATAAAATCTCTATATGTCAAAGATATCCCAATAAAGTTATTTTTAAAAATCTCATCTGAATCTCCTCAACACTTTAGACCTAACTTCCAGCTTTATAGAAATAGAGGACATAAGAGAACAAACTGAATTGTGTCATAAGGAAGTCTTTTTTACTTTTAAATCCAAAATATATGATATTTCTCAAAACAGTGCTTTCTCTTCAAAAAACCAATGTCTTGGGAAAAAACAAACATGGAGGGTTGTGACTAAACTAGGAATAGACTCTAGAGACATAACAACCAAACACAGTCCTTCAGTCTTAAGTGTATCCTGGTTTGAAAATCATCTATTAAAGATACTTTGGAGACCCCTTAAGATATTTGTATATAAGTCGGGGCACCTGGGTGACTCGTGGGTTAAGCATCTGTTCTTCGGCTCAGGTCACGATCTCAGGGTCTTGGGATCAAGCTCCGCATGCGGTGCTCTGCTCAGCAGGGAGCCTGCTTCCCCCTCTCTCTCTGTCTGCCTCTCTGCCTACTTGTGATCTCTCTCTCTCTGTCAAATAAGTAAATAAAATCTTTTAAAAAAAAGATTTGTATATAAGTAAATAATATATGATATTAGGGTATAGTTATTTATTTTCTTAGTTATAATGGTATTGTAATTATGTGGAAGTTTGTTCTTATTTTTAAGAAAGGCATGCTAGAATATTTAGTTAAGTGTGATGATTTCTGCAAGTTATTTTAATGGTTCAGCGAAAATACATTTTGCATATGAAATTATATAAAAATTATATATATAATGTGTATAAATATGTATAAAATTATATAAAAGATATAAAGGTATATTTTATATATAAATTCTAATAACATATAAATCAAATAGATACAAAAACATATATACAAATATGCATACATAGTGTTATTAGAGTGAGAAGATATATACATCTGTAAAACATATAATGAAGTGCTTAAGAACACATCTTATGAGATGATTCTAATAAGATAATTGAAATTTGCATTCAGCACAATGTTGTTTCGTTTAGTGGAAGACACACCAATTCTGTAATACTTACACTGAACTGCTTAAGAACACTTCTTATGAGATGTTTCTAGGGGCACCTGGGTGGCTTAGTTGTTAAGCCTATGCCTTTGGCTCAGGTCATGATCCCAGGGTCCTGGGGTCAAGCCACATTGGGCTCTGTGTCAGCAGGAAACCTGCTTCTCCCTCTCCTTCTCCCACTCCCCTTGCTTGAGTTCCCTTCCCCCCAACCTCTCTGCCAAATAAATAAATAAATTTTTTTAAAAATATGTTTCAAAAAAGTTTCTCGTAAGACAGACTTAGCATGGTATTATTTAAGTAAGTGGAACACATTCCCATTTAACTTCATTGAATCCTGGTTAAGGATATACAGGTGCCTATTATGCTATTTCACCTTTTCTGTATGTTTGAAATTCTTTTATAAATTACAGATAAAAGAAGCCAGAAAAAAGTAGAAACCCAGTGAGATAAACACTGTTGTTAGTAATAGCTATTTACTGATCACCTACTGTAACTAGAAACCATACTAGTTTCTGTACATACATTATTCATTTTTTAAAAATTGTGGTAAAATACTTTTTACAAAGTGTTTTCTTAAATTGTGGTAAAATATACATAATATAAAATTTGCTATCTTAAATATTGTTATGTGTACAGTTCAGTGGCATTAAGTACATTCATGTTCCTAAGCTGCCATTACCACCATCCATCTACAGAATTCTTTTCATTTAACAAAACTGAATCTCTATACCTATTAAACAAGAACTTCTTCCTTTCCCTTTCCCCAAGCCCTTGACAGTCACCTTTCTACTTTTCGGATGAATTTGACTAGTCTAGGTACCTCATAAAGTGGAATGATAAGAGTATTTGTCTTTTTGTGACCAACTAATTTCACTCAGTGAAATATCCTCAAGATTCATCCACATTGTAGCATGGGTCAAAATTTCCTTCCTTTTTAAAGCTGAATAATATTCCTGTGTGTGTATATGTGTGTGTGTGTGTGTGTGTGTGTGTGTGTGTGTGTGTGTCCCAAATTTTATTTATTTATCTATTCATCCATTGATGGATACTTATTTTTGCCTTTCGGCAACTACGAATAATGCTACTATAAATATGAGGGTACAAATTATCTCTTCAGGATCCTGCTTTTGGATATATATCCAGCAGTGTAATTACTGAATCCAATGAGAGTTCTAATTTACATTTTTTGAGGAACTATCATACTTCTTTTTTTCATAACAGATACACTATTTTACATTCCCACAAACAGGGCACAAGGATTCCAATTTTTCCATATTCTTACCAACATCTTTTATTCTATGGATTTTTTTTCTCATACTAGCCATCCTAATGAGGATGAGACGACATCAGTTGTTTTGTGGTTTGGGTTTGAATTTCTGTAGTGATTAGTGCTGTTGAGCATCTTTTCATCTGTCTATTGGTAATTTGTATATCTTTGAGAAATTCTCTATTCAAGTACTTTTCTCACTTTTAATTGAGTTTTCTGTCTTATTGTTGTGTTGTAAGTGTTCTGTATATATTCTGGTTATTAATCCTCTATCAGGTATATTATTTGCAACATTTTCTCCCATCCATGGGTTATTTTGTCCCACTATAGACTATGAAGTTTAAAGTTTTTAATTTTGATATAGTTTATCTATTTTTTCTTTTTTTGCAACCTGATTTATTTTTCATATCACTCTGAAAGATTGGTATTGTAGCCAAATTTTATACATGAATAAACTAAATCTTGGGGGAAACAAATAACTTGGCCAAGTCTACCGACTCCTACAAGGTGAAGCAGAGTTTCAGCTACAGTTCTGTGTGTCACCATTCTGGAATAAGAGTTCTGTTATTTATTTTGTTACAAAATTAAGAATTAATTAGAATAAACTTTCTGTCCCATCCTGAATGTGCAGATTTGTCAGTTAACATAGAGTCTGGTTAAATTAAGAGACTCTCTTCCCCAAATGTAGAGCTTGGACAGCCAAATGTCTCATATATTATCTTTGACATGGAAGTACTTAGAATCAGTAAAAGATAAATAGTCATGCAAGACTTCTGGGGACTGTCATTTTGTGGAATAACTAAGACAAGACTTGAAGGGGTCAAACGTTATGATAGGGATTGTCTGAATATGACAACAGGTCCATTGTGTGAGATAGTCTCAAAATTACACTCAACAATCTACAGAATTGCTAGAGAGTTTGATGTTCACCTTCTCAGTAAATAAGAATGAGGAATAATTTAATTAAAATAAAAGTATCTTGCACAGAGACCATAAAAAAGAAAAAAACTTTTTTTTTTTTTGCCTAATTTTCTGAACCATGAGCCATCTAGAAGGAGCCTAAAGTCATAAGCTACCCTAAGTCATGAATCCCTCATAACAAAGCATAACCTGGATCGATTTTCTTCTGAACTCCTGCCCGTTCTTTGGAATAAAAGAGAAAGCAAGTTTAAGGATCCTCTTTTATAGTCTGTATATCTGTCAAGCTTATCTGAGCTTCTTATGATTTTATTCTGATTATAGGAAACTTAAACACTTCCAACATATCAAAAAGACAATACTGTCTGATTTCAAAAAGAAAAGTCTACATTTACAGGTTTAAATGAGTGTAGTTTGCATATTGGAATCTGACAAGATCTATTTTAAAATATACATGACCTTTGACCAGCAGGCTTATTTTCATAAGCTTATCATTTACAACAAAGAAACCAGGGGGGTTGTAAACAATCTTAATGCTCATCAATAAAGGAACACTTGATCTGTGCATTTATACAATAGAAATTATGCTGCAATTTTAAAAATAAATTAGATCTTTATGTATATAATTAAAGAAATGATATTTCTTTTCAGGGAAAACAGCAAATTATGCAAATGTATATATTTTTACCCTATTGTGAGCTCAGAAAGGAAGTGTAGACAGTGGCATGTTAACATGGGTTATTTTAGGACTGGAGGAAGAGTTGAAGGAAATATGATCCGTGTCTTTAACTCTCCTATTACCATTTTTTGCATCCACAAAGTACTACTTTGTAATGTTGTATATAATAAAAAACAAAGTGAAACATAAAATTCTGTTCAGACCTCAAAGTACAATTACTAAGATCAAATTCTAGGCAATGGAATTAATTCACTTTCCTTTTCCTAAAAGTTAATCACAAAAAGGGAATTTTTTAATTTTAATATTTTTATTTACTTATTTGTTTACTTTGAATGAACTAAATAACCTGAAAACTGCTTTGTGAGATCATGGACACTTAATCCTAACTTGATTGGCATAAAAGGGGGAAACAGGGAACCTAATGTATATTAAAATAAACATCCTACTATGGATTTAATAAATGCTTTTTAATTGGCTCATCTGTAAAATGAGATAGAATTCCCTTAGAATAGTGCCAGACACATAATGAATTTTTAGTAAATGAGTTAGGCACATTGCTATAGGATTGAGTTACTGCCCTCCAGGAGAGCTTAGTGAAAAAAAAAAAAAAAACAGTGGAGTAGGGAGACAAACTTCTAAAAATTAGTCAGTAACTTAGCTAATGAAAATGCCTCTGCAAAAGATAACAAACATTTTTAATTGTCCCTTAAGTGACATCGTTAGTAGTAGCTTGGAGGTCAGGCAAGGACTGTCAGTGTATATAGTTACTTTGAATGTCATTCTGGCCTAAGTCTGAAAGGAGAGCAAATGTGAGAAGAAAAGGATGACTGTTTCCTTTCATACCTGGATACAAGCATATGGTATACTCAAAAAAGTTGAGATGAGAGACTTCTTGGGAAGATAACAGAGTAGAAAGATCCTAAGCTCACCTTGTCCCACTGTTACCACTAGATAACCTCCTCATCAGTGTAAACAACCTAGGAAAAATGACTCCAAAACAGGCAGAACAAACTCTCCACAGCTAAATGTAGAGAAGAGCCACACTGGAGAGGGTAGGAAGGGTGGAAACATCGTCTAAAGCCAAACTGACACACACAACTGTCTACAGAAAGGAAGGACATGGTGGGCACAAAGAAAAGAAAGAAACAACCCCCTAAACCAGGTATCCTAGGCATGGGGAAGATGAATCCCCATAACATTTGGCTTTAAAAACCAGAAAGGCCTAAGTTGGTTAGTTTTTGTAATCAGTGGGTATTAACACCTAAAACTTTTAACAAATCAGCAGACTCAGTTCTGGGACAGCTAGGAGAGTGAGAGAAAATCAAGTCCCTGCCCTTAAGGAGGCAGCATAACAAATAGCCCTACTGTGATAAAGCACAGAAGCAGCAACTTGAAAAATACTTGTATATGGGAAGGAGATGTATTTACTAATCTCTGAAGAATTACTTGGGAGACTTCTTCAAGAACAAAAGAGCTGTCAGGTGCTATTTCTTGTCCCTGCTTCCCAGCCAACATACCCAGACACCTGCAGAAACCAGTGCAGTGCCAACACTTTCTACCTAGCTTCCTAATTGTGTACCCCCAACCATACATTCTTCTAGGGACCTACTCCCTCCAATCCAGCAGCCCTCACCTAAGATTTTCTCAGGTGGCTGCAGGCCCCCTCCTGTGAACCTTGCTGGCACAATATGTCTTGCCCATGTGTTTCCTACAGACCCCTACAGCCCCCTTGATATGTCCTTGGCTGAAGCTCTTCCAAAACAGTGCCACAAGCCTGGCAGTGTCAACAGGGGCCAACATCACTCCAAAGTGACTCTTGACCCAGGGAGAAGGGAAGATAACCACACATTCCAGTCTGATTGCAGACCCAGCAGTAGGTTGGGACAGACATCTAGTCTGACTGTGGGTCTTGCCCACTAATGAAAAATTCTCAAGGGACAACACCAGGAAAGCACCTGGCAGTTTGGTGCTACTGCATCTATGGCAAATGCCTGGTCTGACTCAACTCAAGCCCAGTACCAGACTGGCCCAGTAACAGCACAGGGACAAAACCCTGCCCACAAGAAACAAAGAGAGCCATTTCAGACAACTGGTCTGAAGGCAAAAACACCTGAACCACAACAGTAGGGCACATACAACACATATAGGACACACTCATGAAACACCAATCTCTGGTGAACAGGTGACATTGTACTGTGCAGGGCACTACAGAACTTCTTCCTCATAAGGCCAAAGCTTTCAAGAGAAGGAGACATACCTGACTTTCTTAACTTATATAAACATTCACAGAGAGACAAAATGAGGAGGTAGAGGAATATGTCCCAAATGAAGTAACAGGACAAAATCACAGCAAGAGAACTATGAAAGACTTCACTGAGACCCTTAACAAAGAGACATAAAATATAAAAAATAATTAATACAGCTGAAGAACTCAATAACTGAAGTTAGTAATACACAGAGGAAATAAATTATAGACTAAAAGAAGCAGAAGAATGGATTAGCAACCTGGAAGAGAAAATAATGGAAAATAATCAAGCTAAACAGGAGAGAGAAAAGAAAACAATAAATGAAAATAAATTAAAGGAACAAGGGAACTCCAGCAACACCATCAAGCATACTTACATTTGCATATAAGGATCCCAGAAGTGGTGGAGAGAGAAAAGTGGGCAGAACATTTATTGAAAAAAATAATAGCTGAAAATCTCCTGAATCTTGGGATGTACACAGAAATCTAGATCTAGAAGGCACAGAGAGCACCCAATAAAATCAACCCAAGGAGGTCCATACCAAGACAAATAGTAATTCAAATGGCAAGAAGTAGTGATTGAGAATTTTAAAAGCAGTAAGAGAAAATAGTTACATACAAGGGAAACCCCATAAGGCTATTAGCTGATTTTTTAGCAGAAACCAGAATGCACTGGCATGATATATTCAAAGTGCTGAAAGAAAATAACCTGCAACCAAGATTACTCTATCCAGTAAAACTATCATTCAGAATAAAAAGTGAAATAGAATTTCCCCAAACAAACAAAAGTTACAGAAATTCATGACCACTAAACCAGCCCTATAAGAAATGTTAAAAGGGACTCTGAGTGGAAAGGAAAGACCATAATTGGGAGTAAAAAAAGTAAAAAGCACGAAAACAGTAACATTAAGTATATCTACAAAAATCAGTCAAGGTATTTACAAAAGGATATAAAATATGGGGAAGAGAGGAATAAGTAATGGATGCAAACTTTAGCCCTAACCATCAATTTAATATAGACTGTTGTATGCACAAGATGTTGTATATAAACCAGTGGTAGCCACAAATCAGAAAACAGGTAATAGAGATGCAAAAAATAAACAAAAGGAATCCAAGTATATCACTAAAGAAAGCCAGCAAACTATGAGGGATGAGAGCAAGAGAAGCAAGGAATAAAGAAGAACTCAAAAACAATCACAAGATAAGTAACAAAATGGCAATAAATACATACCTATCAATAATTACTTTGAATGTAATTGGACTAAATGCTCCAACTAAAAGACATGGGATGACATAAAGATTAAAAAAGCAAGACCTATCTATATGCTGTCTATAAAAGATTCCGACCTAATGACACATGCAGACTGAAAGTGAAAGGATGGAAAAACATTTATAATGTAAACAGAAGTGAAAAGAAAGCTGGAATAGCAATACTTATATTAGACGAAATAAACTTTAAAACAAAGACTATAATGAGACAAAGAAGCATACTACATAGTCATAAAGAGAACAATCCAGGGGCGCCTGGGTGGCTCCGTGGGTTGAGGTCTCTGCCTTCAGCTCGGGTCATGATCCCGGGGTCCTGGGATGGAGTCCTGCATTGGGCTCTCTGCTCAGCAGGGAGCCTGCTTTCCCCTCTCTCTCTGCCTGCCTCTCTATCTACTTGTGATCTCTGTCTGCCAAATAAATAAATAAAATCTTAAAAAAAAGAGAGAGAGAGAGAGAGAGAACAATCTAACAAGAATATATAACAGTTGTAAATATTTAGACACTTAACCTGCATCCAAATATATAAAGGAGTTATTAGCAACACAACAGAAGTAACTGATAGTAATACACTAATAGTAGGGGACATGAACATTTCAATTACATCACTCATCATCAAAGAAATGCAAATCAAAACTATGATGAGATATCACCTCACATTTGTCAGAATGGCTAAAGTAAAAAACACAAGAAACAAGTGTTGGTGAGGATGTGGAGAAAAAGGAATCCTCATGCTCTGTTGGTGGGAATGCAAACTGGTACAGACACTGTGGAAAATAGGGAGGTTCCTCAAAATTTAAAAATAGAATTTCCACATGATCCAGCAGTCACACTACTAAGTACTTACCAAAGAATATGAAACATTAATTCGAAAAGATATATATACTCTTATAGCTATAGGATCATTATTTACAACAGCCAAATTATGGGAGTAATCCACATTTCCATCAATAGATGAAAAGAAGTGATATATATTCATTGGACTATTGCTCAGCCATAAAAAAATAAAATCTTGCTGTTTACAGCAACATGGATAAATTTAAAGGGTATCAACCTAAGTGAAATAGAGAAAGACAAATATGGTATGATTTCACTCATGTGGAATTTAAAAAACAAAACAAATGAACCAAGATAAAGAAGCAAACAAAAAAATGGACGCTTAACTATAAAGAACAAACCAGTGGTTACCAGAGGGAGGGTGGTTGGGGGATGGGTGGAAAAGATAAAGGGGATTATGAATACACTTTTCATGACAATCCCTGAGTAATACATAGAATTGTTGAATCACTATATTGTATACCTGAAAGTAATATAACACTGTAATGTTAACTCTGTGGAATTCAAATGAAATTTTTTAAAATTTGGAAAGCGTTTTTAACTACTTTCATATAAATTTTTATAATAAATTGATATAAATGTATAATTCAGATAAAAAGAAGATGACTTTGGGCATTAATTCCATGAGAAGAGCAAGTAATGAGGAAATGTCTGGCAAACCTTTTTATTCCTACTGATGCCATCGGCACTTTATTTCATTAATGGCTGACTATAAGCAATATGATTTTATTGCTTCACTATATCTCCCCAAATCCCTCATGGATTAAATTGTGTTACTCAAAAATGTATGTTGACATCCTAACCCTCAGTACTTAAAATTTTCTAACTATAATTTTAAAGCAAGCTCTTCAATTGCTCCAGGTAAAACCAGAAATGACAATGAGGAAATATTGAATGATGTATCAAAGCAAATAGGTTTTTTATGTAATAGTTTTAAGTTGTTTAGCCTAATAGTAAAATAAAGCAAATTACCTGATTGTTCCTACCACTCAAACCCAAAGTTCATACCCCAAGATTTTAATCTGCAGGCTTTCCTCATGGCAAGGATCCAACGGTCTAGTTAGATGGACTTTTTAAAAATCAAAAATATAAAACAAAGAACTAGGCAGGAATCTTCAAAGTTATGTCAGTTGGCATGAAAATGTGAGTATTCTCTTAAAAATGACATGAAAATTATTCTATATCATTTAGAGAAAAGCTACTGAGTGCCTGCTACATGCTTTTTACCACATAAGATATAGTTGGTCATTAATATATAGGTCCTGCCTCCAAAGAACTCATGTCTAACAAAGGGGACAGATGCAGCACCAAATAATAACACAGTAAAAGTGAAATTTTCAAATAACATTTAAAGTACTACAGAAATAGGAAAGTTTGCAGGGGTCTGGAACACTGAGGAATGATCAAGAATGAGTTGAATACATGGACAAAGGAAATGAGAAGATGCCATCTTGGCAGAGGAATAGCTTGTAATAATGCAGATGTGTTTGTCAGGGAAGATAGCATTCCTGTCTCCCAGTCTCTGTGGAAAAATTGGAAACTAACTTTAAGGGATGCCTTGCTCCAAGTTGTAGAACTTCCTCCTGTCTTGAAGATATGAGAAAGCTTACTTTTTCGTTGGGTTAGGCCAATTAACAGATACAGTGGGTATATGATTTCTGCCCCCATCCCAGTTCTTACAAATTCTCAAGCCTTCTGTTTCATTGAAGTTGAATTCAAACTCTCTTCCTTATTACCATAGTCTTGAGGAAAAGTCTTCTTTGCCTATTTAACTTGCAATTTTAATTTGACATTAATGACCTCAAAAACTAGTAATGTATTCCTGCTCTACTATGTTCCCAATCAGTGATGGTATTTACCTTCATCATGCAATGTTTCAGAGCAGGCATTTAAAAATCACCCATGAAGTGTTCCACAAAATGCATATATAAGATAACAGATTATGGCAATGATTTTTTTCTACAGAAAAAGCCAAAATTGAAATTATCTAAAGCTTAGGATTCAACATTAATAATAGAATTGGATTAAGATTCCAAGTAAGAGATTCTCGAGTACTATTAAATCCTTTAACATGTGATTGCCTGATTAGAAAACAAAGATGTTAAGTGATCCAGAATGGAAAGTTGATTGTTGTTACTTTCTCTTTTAGTTAGAAAGGCAACTTCAGAGAACTTGCAAGGAGCCAGAAGGAGTTGCCAAAGAGAATACAGCAGTGTTAGATTTGGAGAGACTTCATTTGAATTGTAGCTTCACCACTGATGATCTGTTTGACTTTGGGCAAATTGCTTCCTTGTCTTTAAAAAGAAATTAAGAATACTCTCTTAGCTGGGATATTGTGAGTTGTGTGTGAAAAAATGTGTATTAGAGAGGAAAATGGTAGCTTTTACCCTTCTTAAGCCACTGATGTGTTAGGTGGCTATGCAGTGCTTACCATCTAAAAGGACATCAATAGGGTGTGCCAGGGTGGAGTCAGACTTCTCCAGAGTGAACTCATCCCTAAGCACCTCCCTGCCCAGCTAGAGGGATGGTAGTCTTGTGCCAGTATCCTGTTGGTGGTTGTAGTAGCAGCTCACCTTTTAGCAGGGAGCCAGGTTGAGCCACCTGTCTAGCTGCACCAAATATTGGTTCTCATCTCTTTTCACCCAGGAGAACACGTTTTTTAAACCCTCTTGAGCCAAGGAGGAGAGCTTAGCCCAATCATTAACTATACAAACAGAACAGATTCAATCTACTCAGAATGGTGAGATGAGAAAGGCTTTGCCCTTTTAGTTAGTTCTATAAAAATACAAAATACTTAAAATCAAACAGATGGGAGGTCTCTTCAACTTAATTTTTTGAAAAACTATAGAAAATAAATTCTAAAACTTTTAAACTTAAACAGAGAATACAACAATCTTTTAACTTAAGAGGTGGATATGACGGTGATAGGAATTGCATTTCAGATCTAACGCTCATATATAACCCATTTAATCCTTAATATCTGGTGAAAATCACCTGGGAAGTAATGATATCTTCCAAGAAATTTCGCCAAGCTACATAGCAATAAGTTATCCTGATGAAAAACAGATTCATATCAACATGGCTCATAGGACATCCCATTTAAAATTAATGGTGTAGTGGAACAGAGTAGAGAGCCCAGATACGGACCCTCAACTCTAGTCAAATAATCTTCGACAAAGCAGGCAAAAATATACAGTGGAAAAAAGACAGTCTCTTCAATAAATGGTGCTGGGAAAATTGGGCAGCTAAACATAGAAGAAAGAAACTCAACCATTCTCTTACACCATACACAAAGATAAACTCAAAATGGATAAAAGACCTCAATGTGAGACAGCAATCCATCAGATTCATAGAGGAGAACATAGGCAGCAACTTCTTTCAAGATATGTCTCCAAAGGCAAAGGAAACAAAAGTGAAAATAAATTTTTGGGACTTCATCAAGATCAAAAGCTTCTACACAGCAAAGGAAACAGTCAACAAAACAAAGAGGCAACCCACGGAATGGGAGAAGATATTTGCAAATGACAGTACAGACAAAAGGTTGATATCCAGGATCTATAAAGAACTTCTTAAACTCAACACACACAAAAAAGATAACCATGTCAAAAAATGGGCAGAAGTCATGAACAGACACTTATCCAATGAAGACATACAAATGGCTATCAGACACATGAAAAAGTGTTCATCATCACTAGCCATCAGGGAGATTAAAATTAAAACCACATTGAGATATCACTTTACACCAGTTAGAATGGCCAAAATTAGCAAGACAGGAAACAACATGTGTTGGAGAGGATGTGGAGAAAGGGGAGCCCTCTTACACTGTTGGTGAAAATGCAAGTTGGTACAGCCAATTTGGAGAACAGTGTGGAGATTCCTTAAGAAATTAAAAGTAGAGCTTCACTATGACCCTGCAATTGCACTACGGGGTATTTACCCCAAAGATACAGATGTCGTGAAAAGAAGGGCCATCTGTACCCCAACGTTCATAGCAGCAATGGCCACAGTCGCCAAAAGTGGAAAGAACCAAGATGCCCTTCAACAGATGAATGGATAAGGAAGATGTGGTCCATATACACTTTGGAGTATTGTGCCTCCATCAGAAAGGATGAATACCCAACTTTTGTAGCAACATGGATGGGACTGGAAGAGATTATGCTGAGTGAAATAAATCAGGCAGAGAGAGTCAATTATCATATGGTTTCACTTATTTGTGGAGCATAACAAATAACACGGGGAGATGGAGAGAAGGGAGCTGAGGGAAATTGGAGGAGGAGATGAACCATGAGAGACTATGGACTCTGAAAAACAATCTGAGGGTTTTGAAAGGGAGGGAGTGGGAGGTTGGGGAGCCTGGTGGTGGGTTTTATGAAGGGCACATATTGCATGGAGCACTGGGTGTGGTGCATAAACAATGAATTCTGTTACACTGAAAAGAAATGTAAAAAAAAAAAATTTAATTTAATTTAAAAAAATTAATCGTGTATTATGTTTATGAAATGTGGTTTAGGAGTCTCTTCCCTATTGGGTTAATTTTTGTTCTTTTTTTTTTTTTTTAAGAGATAGGGAGAGGGCAAGAGAGCAAAGGGGGAGGAGGAGAGGCAGAGAAAGAGGCAGAAAGAGAATCTTAAGTAGGCTCTACACCAAGCACGGAGCCCAACACAGGACTTGATCTCACGACCCTACGATCATAACTATCATGACTTGAGCCAAAATCAAGAGTCAGATGCTTAACCAACTGAGCCACCTAGGTGCCCCTGGTTAATTTTTTCTTCAATGTTCTTAATCTTAGAAATTTTCCATTAAAATTTGCCTATAAAGCTTAGAGATAGTGGTCATATACATGAGTCAAATTGCAGAATTCACTTACAAACCATTTAAGTTTGAACATTTTTATTTCCTAATTCAAAAAGCAATTCAGAATTCCAAATTAGTTGATAACATATAACTTTCTTTAAGGCAGCATTCATCCATTTTCTTAATCTTACACCTTTTGATTTCCACCCACATGACTTAGCTTTTGTCATGGTAAAATAGATAATAACACAAGGTTAACAAGGAGAGCAACATCTGTGCTGATTATTCAGAGAAGCACAATATTTCTCATCTTCGTACATTTGTTGGAAGCAGAAATCATTTTTCTCTTCGTTTCCATAGATACAGTACATCTGGTTATTAATCAGAATGATAGACCATAAATTACAGAGCCAGTTAAATATCATTTGTCCTTACCTAATACTTCAAACATTTTCTTATTTCTTAATTGGTTCCATTTTTTATACTGTATATGATTTTGAAGGCCAGTTTAATTTAAATTTAAATATATTTCAGATATATATAGAAACAATGGTCTAACTATGCTTAACAATAAATAAAACATGATCAAAGAAAGATGCTATACAGATTGTATGAAATAATGTGTCCCTGTTTCTAAGAAGACAGGCAGAAAGACAATGTTTTCTTTATCCCTCTGTTAAAATCACTTCGGGTTCTCTGTGCATCTTTCTCCCACAAATTATGATCTATTCACTTTCAGTTTTCCTCCTCAGTATAAAAATCTAGAATGTTTAAAGACAATATATATTTTATAAACTCCACAACTGAGTGACAATTATTTTATGGAAAGTAGAAAGAACTTAAGGTAACTAAAAGAGCAATAACTGGAGGGAATAAGAAGAGGATTATACATACACCGGAGAGCACATCTAAACGTGAGCATTTTGACCTCCTTTACTCATCCACCACACACTACACACCACTAACACCAGAAGACTGGCTTCTGTTGCTCTCCAAGACCTTGGCTCTGAACCACTATCCTTGGACCTCACTTTGAACTGCTTCCAAATATCCCAGTTATTTACATTTGCTACTCATTTTTTCCCACTACTTTGCCCTAAAGATAATTTAGGGGAAAGTATAACCTGTTACAAATAAATACAGTGTTATTTACACCAGAGTTTCTCAGTCTTGACACTATTGATATTTTGAACCACATAACCCTTGGTTATGGAGGCACTGACCCTCCTGTACTATACAATTTTTAGCAGCATCTCTGGCTTGTACCCACTAGGTCTCCTAACACCACTCATGCCGAATCTTATCAATCAAAATGTCTCCAGATACTGCCAGATATTCACTGGCAGGCAAAGTCAATCATCCCTATTTGAAAACCACTGGTTCACATTGACATTTACTTATTTATGCATTGATCCATTCAATAAAAGTCTATCAGATACATGTTTTGTGTCAAGTATTGAACTACAACTGTTAAGAAGGATGTAGTATTTGCCCTCTCCTATCCTGAGTCTAGTTATAAGTATGAACAAGTAAACTGTCAATTACAATTTAATATATAAAATATTATCACACGGGGCGCCTGGGTGGCTCAGTGGGTTAAAGCCTCTGCCTTCGGGTCAGGTCATGATCCCAGGGTCCTGAGATTGAGCCCCGTATTGGGCTCTCTGCTCAGCAGGGAGCCTGCTTCCCTCTCTCTCTCTGCCTGACTGTCTGCCTACCTGTGATCTCTGTCTGTCAAATAAATAAATAAATAAATAAAACTTTAAAAAATAAAATAAAATATTATCACAGAGGTAGGAACAAAGTGCTACTGGAGCATAAAGAACAAAATATTGCTTCTCTGTTCCTCCCTTTTGACAGACAGCTGCATCTTTTGGTGCTGTGACAGCTGCATCCCCAAGACACAATGGAAAGGTCAGAGTGAATAGGTTTGGCCATATTGGTCACCTGGTTACCAGGACTGCTTTTAACTCTGGCAAAGTAGATCTTGTCACCATCAATGACCCTTTCATTGACCTCAGCTACATGGTCCTGTATGATTCCACCCATGGCAAATTCCATAGAACAATCAAGGATGAGAACAGGAAACTTGTCAACAATGGAATGTTTATCTCCGTCTTCTAGGAGCAAGATCCCATGAACATCAAACGGGGTGATGATGCTGGTGCTGAATATGTTATAGAGTCCACTGGAGTCTTCACCACCATGGAGAAGGCTGGGGCTCATCTGAAGGTTGGGGCCAAGAGGGTCATCATCTCTGCTCCTTCTGCTGATGCCCCCATGTTCCTGATACGTATAAACCATGAGAAGTATGGACAGCTCCCTCAAGACTGTCAGCAATTCCTCCTGTACCACCAACTGCTTGGATCCTCTGGCCGTGGTCAGACTTACCCCTCTCCATGGCTTGAGGCTTTAAATTTGTCTAGAATTCAGTTGGGAATTTCCAAATCATAAAGACTTTTTTAAATTGAATGTCTAATATATTTATTATATAAGCACTAGATTTGGTTCTTTGTGTGAATTAAAAACATTAAATAGGCAAGTGGTGTTTATTCAATACACCACACAACTAAAAAAGACATTTAGGGGACGCCTGGGTGGTTCAGTTGGTTAAGCAGCTGCCTTCATGCTCAGCTTCAGCTCGACCGCGTGGGGGAAGGGCAGGCAGGATGATACAAGGAGATCCACCCAGGACTGCCGGAGCTGCTGCAGGGCGTCACGGTGGACCTGGCGAGGCACCAGCCTGCGGACCCAGCCCTGCCTCTGGCTCTTGGCTTACCTGGGAGCCTGTTCGCCCCCCCACCCAAGCCTCTCTCTGCCTGCCTCTCTACCCCCTCCTCCTCCTCTCTGTCTGTCCAAGGAACAAAGAAAACCTTAAAATCATCCTCCAACAACCCTCAGTTTTCTTGTCGTTCATTAGGACCCCATGCATCACCATGTTCGTTTTCCTTACTGAATTGAAGGAATGGGTGCATTGATTGCCGTATTTGACAGAGAGAGAGAGACACAGGGAGAGAGGGAGCCCAAGTAGTGAAGAGGGAGTAGAAGCAGGGCCAGTTGGAGAGTGAATATAATAATCCTTAAAGAAAGAAAGTTTCCATCATAAATTGGTAGAGAATATGGAAAAGCAGGAGTGTTCTGAAATGAAATTCTTAAAAACGAAAATTCGAAGAGCAGAAACTGGGGTGCCCAGCCAAGCTTCATCCAAGGAAGAAAGCATTCTAACCAATTACACTTATAGTACTACAGTCCCATGACTCCCTTTAAGGAAGATGGATACATCAGACTAAAAAAAATTTGCATCTAACTTTCACTCCTCTGATTCTGATTCCAAATGGATGTGCCTACTGTCAATACTCTGATCATGCCAATACTTGTGAATATTGTTACACTAACAATATTGTATGCTATAACTATTAACTATGCATGCAATACACTAGTCTCATGAGTCTGGTTAATGGAAATTCATCGCAACAGTGGCTAGCACATCCACTCTCAGAGTTAACTATACCAGATTTAGGATTACATACTTATCAAGATAATAAATGACACCTGCAAGTCCTCTTGCCCAACAATCAGCTAGTCTTTCTCAAGTAGACACCTTGACCATTATATTGCCTATTTGCTTTTTCCATTTGAAATTTCTACAACTAACACTCATCCATTTCTTCTGAATGTTAAACAATCTGTAGAAATCATAAATACAAATGATATGTACCTTTTCTGGATATAGGAATAAATGATGATATCAGTTTATTCATCCACCTTTTAAACATAACTCCAAGTACTGGAAGTGGGCCATTCCCACCTTGAAACAGTTCAAAATCTAGGGAAGAGACAGAAGTGCACATTAATGTGATGGACTTTGAAAACACTACAGTGGTGGTTTGTAGAAGTGAAATTGAAGCAAGAGGAGAACCAAGAGACTTTATTAAATATTTTGTTGCATTTTCTATATCATGTACCAAGGATTTCCAGCTCTTTTACCTATAGATTCTCTAACTTATGAGTTATTAGCTCAGATATTTTTAAAAATTTTTATTATTATGTTCAATTAGCCAGCATATAGCACATCATTAGTTTTTGATGTAGTGTTCAATGATTCATTAGTTGCATAAGACAAACAGTGCTCACAATCACATGTGCCCTCCTTAATACTCATTACCCAGTTACCGTATTCCCCCACCCTCCTCTCTTCTGTCTCCCTCAGTTTGGTTCCCAGAGTCCAGAATCTCTCATGGCTTGTCTCCCACTCAGATATTTTATAACCAAAGGTTTTCATCAAAATTTAAGGAAAACTTTGTTCTGGGAGTAGAATTTAAGTTGGAAAAATTGACAATAGCATGGGATCCTCCTCACTCTTCCATTTTGCTTTGGAAATAACTTGCCTATTAGCAAAAGGCTAATTTCGCTATGTTCCCAATTGGAACTCAGACATATTTCTAATATAATCCACAGGAAAGCAATTCTATGTCTATTTTGCTTACCATTACATCCATAGGAACTATAACAATGTCTGGTACAAAAAAGAAGCTCAATAGGAACTACTCAGTGTATGCACAAATATTTAAGCATGTTAAAATCTCCTCAAAGCTGTGAAGTGTGTAAGCCTGATGATTCACAGACCTGTATCCCTGGGGCAAATAATACGTTACATGTTAACTTAAAAAAAAAAAAAGGCTCCTCAAGATCCTGGGTAGTAAAGGTCACAGAAGGTTGAAGCGATATCTTGCCCTTCAGGAACTAACCTAAGCAAAATTAGGTATGCACAATTATTAGGCTATTTTGATAAATATAAATAGTATTAATACTGAGAGGGAGGAAAAAAAAATACTGAGAGGGAGGTAAAAACTGCAGGTCTATGTTCTGAGGATCTCTTAACACATCAGGTGTTCTATTACAATGAGAGTAAGTCTCAGACTGAATCCTACAACACATTCAAACACATATTACCAAGCAGGCACAGAAATAGTTAAGCTCCAGTTCTCTGACCTCACAGGAACTCCAACTAGCACCTTCCATGAAATGTTTACTGGAGGGAATTGCATCAATATTTTAGTAGCAGGTGTCAACTAAATTTCTAGTCAGAAGCAAAAGACAGACTCCTCAGTTAATAGATACCCAAAGAAAGAAATAGATAGACCTAGGGAAGCACTCTGAAGAATGTAAGCTATGGTTTCTAATGTTGACATTACTAATATTTTGGGCCAATAATTCTTTGTTGAGGGGGAGGAGGTAAGGGGTGGGAAGTTTCTGTGCATTGTGGAATTTTCAGCAACATCCCTAGCATCTACCCACTAGATGTCAGTAGCAGCCCCTTTTCCCAGTTAAGAAAACCAAAAATGTTGACATTGCCAAATCTTGCCCCCTAATCAAGAACCACTAGTCTAGGCTGCTTGGTTCATGGGAAATTCTGTCTCTCTTTATGTAAGTCACAGGTACCTATGCAATATTTCAAACCAGCCCATATATCTTAGACATTCTCATTTCACCAATGAAAACTCATCTCAATGTTGCATAAGTTATAATTAGGACACCTACTCGTAGTGATCAAGATCTAGATAGTGAGAGTCCTAGAAGCAGGTGCCTCAGGAAAATGGTCTCCTGATTAGATTCTTTCAAATGCTAACTAACTGCTTGTCTGAGTGTACGCCTGATGGGAGTATTTCAAATGCTAACTAACCATCCCTCTGACTTCAAATAAAATTAACACTTGGTATCTAATTTAAACCCTATGTTAGTTGTACTTACAGGCACTTTACAGCAGCAATGACTGTAAAGGCTGAACTCACAGGGGAAAAAGTAATAAAGTTAATAGCAATAGTGCAAACACGTGGGACAACACAAGTACACATGTTAAGATCTTGTTGGGAGAACAGCTAGATAGATGTAGCATGTTTTACATCTTCTCTCCCTGAGTCCTGTCCAATTAAAATGATTTTGCTGGTGCACAAATATATTCATTATAGCAGACTTTCAGTTCAAAGAATGAAGTATGGGTACAATTTTGCAGGAATATAGAGCAGATGTTTGGATAATGAGATCTGAATAGTGAGGGATATCTGTATGTACGATGCTTTTCTTTACACCATCAGGTTCCATGTGTCAAAATTGAGAGGTACTGTAGTTTTAGATTATTTCAGTTTTGGTTTTTGTTATGAAATGATGATGATGCTGACAAAAGTCAGGTAGTTCCCACTTTTCTTTGTGCAAAATACAGGCAAAAATAGGACAGGCCAAATCAAGTGAGTCCAATTAAATAATCACAGCCCAATGGAGGTATTTTAAGATTTTTTTTTTTTTTGACAGACAGAGATTACAAGTAGGCAGAGAGGCAGGCAGAGAGAGAGAGAGAGGAGGAAGCAGGCTCCCTGCTGAGCAGAGAGCCCGATGCGGGACTCGATCCCAGGACCCCGAGATCATGACCTGAGCCGAAGGCAGCGGCTCAACCCACTGAGCCACCCAGGAGCCCCCAATGGAGGTATTTTAGATAAATTGTGCCCCTGGGCAGGGTAGTAGAGATTTTATGCCTGACCCAATGAGAAAAAGAAAGAGGGAATCAAAAAATGAGTCAGAGAAGGAACATTTGTTCCTTAACATTTGTTAAGGCACATTACCCCTTTCACACACATTGTTCTCCATCTCTGAACCCAGAGGCCTTGTCTCTAAGAACATAATAGTCTATAAACACAAAGGACAGCACTCACCTGGGAAGAGATCCAGTGGGACATCTTCAGACTAACAGGAGCAAATTCAACCTAATAGTTAACTACCCAAGACATTATATCAGCTTTCACTGACTTATATGGTTGGGGGGTGGGATATGATAAACACACCCCTATAAATTGGTGAGGAGAGGGGGAAACCTTATTCCTCTCATCTAATATTTTCCTGAGTCTCTCAACTCCCTCATCACTCACTCCTTCTCCCCATAAGAAGAGGAATGATGTAACTAATTAATGCATCTGGGGAAATAAATGAGTTTGCTTGACTTCACATGTTCAGTTGGGTGGCTCAGTGGGTTAAAGCCTCTGCCTTCGGCTCAGGTCATGGTCCCAGGGTTCTGGGATCGGGCCCCGCGTCGGGCTCTCTGCTCTGCAGGGAGACTGCTTTCTCCCCTCTCTCTCTCTCTGCCTGCCTCTCTGCCTGCTTGTGATTTCTCTCTGTCAAATAAATAAAATCTTTAAAAAAAAAAAAAAAGAAAGAAACTCATTATGACAGTACATTTACACTACAATCTTCAATCCAGTTTCACCTGTTATGAAGCTGATATCTTCATTTTTGTCTGCTCCCTAGTCTATGTCTCAGTTAGCTCTGGATTCAGAAAGATAATAGAATAATAAATATTTGCTAATTCATCAATAGAATAAAACACAAGAATCCTTGATAAATAGGAACAAGGATGGACTATCATAGGAAGACCAAAAGAGCACTTCAATGTTGAGGTTTCTGGTGTGACCAGGTTAGGTGGCTCTAAAGTTTAAGAGTTTAGAAAGAGTTAAGTGGGATTCTGGCACTGTAGTGTCCCAGCAGCTTATAGTAGCTTTACCCACAGGTGAAAGGCTATATCCTTTTAAAAAAAAAATATTTTACTTATTTATTTGTCAGAGAAAGATTGAGAGAGAGAGTGTGTGTGTGTGCTCAGAAACAGGAGGAGCAGCAGGCAGAGGCAGAAGCAGGCTCTCCACTGAGCAGAGAGCTGGACATGGTGCTCAATCCTAGGACCCTGGGATCATGACCTGACCTGAAGGCAGATGCTTAACCAACCGAGCTACCCAGGCTAAATGCTCTTGTTCATTAAGGTTGTCAACAGACTAGAAGTCACCACACACACACACACACCCATAATAATAGTTTTAAATTGGATCTAATTTATTAATTTTATAATCCATGACTATGAGACCTTATTATATAGGAAATATGCCATCTTCTTCAGTTGAAAAAAATATATATATATATCAGCAAAATTATTGGAAATACAACAGCTATGTAGGCAATTTAAAAGAACCGCTGTTCCTGGAAAAATCTGTCTCTGGAGCTCTTATTTGCTCAAAAAAGAATAGATTGAATTAGCTGTACAAAAAAAATATGCTTATACAGAAGGATGATAATGAAAGAACAATGAAGAAAGGCAAGAAGCAAGCAAGAGATTGACCTAGGAGAAAAGGATGAGATTTTGGAGATCAGACTGAAAGTATATAAATGGGAAAAGGAGATGGACTCAGGTCTATTTGCTCTTAAAGAGAGGATGTGTAAAGAAGAAGATGTTTAGTTATCGCCTGATTAGAAAGCGTGACTGAGGCTTAAGAATCTGGCAAAGGAAAAGACCCAAGTCCTCAGAAAGCAAAAAGGCCCCCAAGGGAAATAAAGATCCAAAAATATGCAGTGACTTCTTTCAAAAACATCAGAGAAATAGAACCTATAATAAAAACAATTACAACTTATTTCTGTGGTAGCAGAATAGTGTCCATCCTCTAAGATATCTACACCTTACTCCCTAGAACCTATGAATATATTGTGTTACATGGCAAAGGGAACTTTGAAGATATTATTAAGATTATGAACCTTAAAATAGAGAGATTTTCCTAGAATGTCCAAATTGGCCCAAACCTTAAAATTAGAATAGGAAGGCAAAAGACTGTGTCAGAAAATTGTGGCAGGAAAAGACAGAACAGAATCACCACAGCACGAGAAGAATTCAAGGCATCATCGCTTGTTCTGAGATTCAGGGGCTATGAGCAAGGACTAGAAGAAGGGCTCCAGATGAGGCCAGCTTTCAGCTGACAATCAGAAGGAAATAGGGACCTCAGTCCTACCACAGCGTGGAACTGAATTCTGCCAACAATGCAAATAAGCCTGGGAACAGATTCCAACCTGAGAGCCTCCAGGTGGGAACACAGGCCTGCTGACTTTAATTTCAGCCTTGAAACTTGCAGCAAAGGAAACAGCCAAGCCTCTCTGGGACCAGACCTTTGGCCTACAGACTGCAAGAGAATAAATTTCGGTTGTTTCAAGCTGCAAAGTTTGTGATAATTGATTACAGCAGCAGTAGAAAAATAATATAACATTCTTTAAAGATTGGGACAGAAATAAAAAATGAGAGGGTCAGTTTAGTGATTTGACAAGATCAGTGAAAAACACTCAAAGCATGAATGGTTTAATATCAGGGAAACATTAGGTAGGCACACAGGTATTTACTGTGCTTTGAGAACATTCTCTAAATATTTATGGATGTAAAAGTCTTTGCAGGAGGCACAGATAAACTAAGGCATAACTCAAAGGCAGCCAAGCAGGACTTCCACTTCCAGTCAAGATGGAGACAGGAATATAACTTATCCCCTTGCCTAAAATATCCAAAAAATGGGCAAAACATCTCAAATACTGGTCTTCAGGGAACAGAATGTTAGGCAATGAGGGCTCAGGGTACGGATGACAAGAGTTGGGGAACAAATGAGGTATTCCCTACACTGTTGCTCCAGCTTTGAGAGGGTTCCCATGCTGCAGCATAAGAGGGGGATCCAGGAAAAGCCCAGTTGACTCCCTGACTTGAGAAGACAGAACTCAGACTCCTAGGTAACCAAGGCAGCTTGAAGGGCAGAACTCCATAGGGAAAAGAGTTGTGCAGAGAAACAACTCCAGAAAACAGGAGAGGGTCCCTGTCAAGCATTTACTGAGTACTAACCAACCATTAATGTAAGGAAACTACGTGAGGGCAAGAAAAGAATTACCAAGAGGATTAGCTGTGCCTCTGCCCAGAATTCATACAGGACCAGAAATATCGTGGGCTCCCACCAGCCAGAATGGAAGACTTCATGCTTCACAGGACATTAGGTAGAGGTTACAAAAAGATCTTCCCACATTATTGGAGAATGAATAGCCTTAGACTGAGAACTCTTAACATATCTTAAAAGTAAGATTTGACAGAATTAAACTGTTTTCGAGTAACTTTACTGCATTGTAAAACAAAGCTCAACAATATTTGTTAGGAACACAAAAATATCCAGCACTTTGACATTCCCCCACTGAAAGATGGAAAGTTAGTTTCTCCTCTGAACTTGGGTGAACTCCCTTTGTGAGTGCCTCTGTAAATAGAAATGTAGTAGAAATGATGCTAAATGACACCCAAGACTAGATCATAATGGCAATGGGCCTCCACCTGGATCTCTCCCATTTGGAATGCTACTCTTGGAACCCAGCTACCGTGTTGTAAGGAAGTCCAGTCCACATGAAAAAATTTATATTTGAGCTATCAGCCAGCATCAACTGCCAGACATATGATTGAATAAGTAAATCTTCAGTGATTCCAACTCCTTTGCCTTTGAGCTTGACCACATGAGACTAAGTAGAATAAAAGTGAGCCAACCCAATGAAGGCCCAAATTGCAGATCCTTGAGCAAAATAGATGTAGTTGATGATTTTAGCTACTAAGTTTTGTTGTGGTTTGCTATCCAGCAATAGATAAATGAAATATTCCTTTTTTGGATTCAATTTCAGGAACAAGTCTGTCACATTCACACTTTTACATACTTCTATTTAATCAAATGTAAGTTTTATCAATCAAACAAAAATACATAATTTCTAGGCCTCTAATGCTCAGTTAGTTAGGAAATATAGGATTTCCTCTTTTTTTAGTAATTTCGCTAGAGTATTTCTTAGTGGCAGTCATATGGATCAATATTCTCACATACTTTTAAGCTCTTTTTAAAATTTACTTTCAGATATATATTTTGTAATTTTAGGAAACTTTTCTTAAATTTCATTTTCTTGTATTTATTCTTCCCTTGCTTTTATTTTTCTTCTTAACAGACTGTTGTTATTCCTATATTAGACTTTCTTTTTCTATCTTCAATATCTGTCACTTTCTCTCAAATTTTTTATTTTAAATTTATTCAATTTAAACAATTTTTCTCTTTTTGTCTTATAGTTCTCTTATAGCACTATTTGTTATGTTTATTTAGTCTTGTAGTCCTTCAATTTAATCGTCATTTCTAAAATGATTTTTCTTCGATTTCCAATTCTTTCTTACATTCTATCACTTTCTTAGATTTCTAAGTCTTACTTACATTGTTTTTCATAACTTGTATCATTTTCTTAATGTCTATTAACTTATTTTTAATTAGTAGGTTATGACTTCCACCTCCTTTAAGGACATGTCTTCTTAGCAGGCTTATATTATCTGTAAAAATGATATTCTTTTTATTCTTTTTTATTTCTATAACAACTTTTGGAGACTTAACCTCAATAGTTTCTGGATAGTTTATGTAAAATTGATTTTCATAAATTTTTAGAATTCAGCTTTTCTTTTAATTTTAGAGCTCTATGTAATGTTGTTTGTATACTGTTAAATAATAAGGCAACTTGCTGAGATTTCCTGTCTCTTTCTCCTCGCTCAATCTTGTCTAAACATTGCCCTTTGGTCCCCTGGTTGTCTCTCTGTATGCCAGTTTTTAATCCACTCCATACAGTTTCTCCTTGGAGTGGGATCTTGTGTTGAAAGGAAATTCTAGACAGTCAATTTTAAGAGTCCAAAGGCCCTAGACTTCTCGAACACTTTAGGCCTTACTGTGAAGGTCCTAGCACACTCTCTCTCTCTCTCTTTTTTTTTTTTTAAGATTTTATTTATTTGTCAAAGAGAGAGACAGAGGGGAGTGGCAGGCAGAGGGAGAAGTAGGCTCCCCACCAAGCAAAGAGCAGATGCAGGATTCGATCTCAGGACCCTGGAATCATGACGTAAGCTGAAGGCAAACAGGTAACTGACTGAGCCACCCAGGTGTCCCCCCAGCACTTCTTTTTTTTTTTTTTTTATAAATTAATTTATTTATTTTCAGAAAAACAGCATTCATTATTTTTTCACCACACCCAGTGCTCCATGCAAGCCGTGCCCTCCATAATACCCACCACCCGGTACCCCAACCTCCCACCCCCCGCCACTTCAAACCCCTCAGATTGTTTTTCGGAGTCCATAGTCTCTCATGGTTCACCTCCCCTTCCAATTTCTCCCAACTCCCTTCTCCTCTCTAACACCCCTTGTCCTCCATGCTATTTGTTATGCTCCAGCACTTCTGACAGTGGATAAAACCCATTTCCATTATCAGCTGCAGTTCTCAGATTGCCCCCACCATATTTTCAAGTGGATATTAGTTGGTTATTTTAAGATCTCCTGTTCTCAGGTCCTTCAGACTCACCATTGTTTTCCTCTGCTTTCTCCTGAACATAAGACAGTATCTTTGTGTTGTTACTCTTGGTGGTTTGTACCTACTTGTACTTTTGGAATTCAAGAGACCATCATGCCACCTAATTTTATTATGAATATTGTCCATGAACACTTTTGTTTCTCTCTCTAGCTGCCAGGTTATTCCTATGTGGGGATTTGAGAAGATACAAAAGCCATCTCTATCTTCCATCAAATGATTTTTCAACAACATAATTTATGATGACACATCATCAGAGTTCAGAAAGGAAATATTTTTTTCAGATTTCAAGTTAACACTACGTGCCTAATGCCAAATATTCTATCTATCAAATATATTGATTGAAATAGGTAAAGATAAGCTAACTTTATTTCCTAACATTAAATTTTATTTTTTTAATTTTATTTATTTATTAGAGAGAGAGCAAGCCCAAGTAGGCGCAAAGACAGAGGGCGAGGGAGAAGCAGAACAGGAACCCAATGTCTCTCCCCTCAATCCCACCTCCCCACGACACCCCCACTCGTGCTCTCTTTCACTGGCTCTCTCTCAAATAAATAAATAAATCTTTTTTAAAAAATGTAGTTACATGGGACACCTGGGTGGCTCAGTTGGTTAAGCCGCTGCCTTCGGCTCAGGTCATGAACCCAGGGTCCTGGGATCGAGTCCCGCATTGGGCTTCTTGCTTGGCAGGGAGCCTGCTTCTCTCCCTGCCTCTGCCTGTTTGTGTGTACTCTCTCTCTCTCTGGAAAATAAATAATAAAAAAAAATCTTTAAAAAATAAAATATAAAATGTAGTTATAGGCCCATACACATGCAGAAAGTTTCCCAGTTAAGGAAAATTAGCTTGATGTTCTACTTCTAATTAACCTTTGTTTTCTTCACTTTTAAACTTGTACATGCAGGGACTTGTATAAAATTATTTGGAAAAAGAGCCGGAAAAAAAAATAGGTGTTTGATGTTTGTTCATTCGTTTCCATGTCACAGAGGTTGCTAAAGGACCTCAGGGATCCAGGGGTGATGGATGCCAAAAGCAATTGAATGTCTCCAAAGATGTGGAGATCACAATGGTCAATAAATCTCTGTCCCCTTTAGTTCATTTGCAGAATAAGAAATGAAATAGAAAATGGATAACTAATATTCTCAAATTTTTTTATTCTAGAAAGAAAATCTTCCTGGATATTAATATTAGCACATATGAATTATGCTTTCAATCCTTTAAGTTATACTCTTCTTGGATATAAAGACCATATTTAGTTTTGATAAGCTTTAAATAAAGCTAATCATGTACACATTGACAAACAGTATTTTTTAACAATAATAATAATGCTGATGCTTAAAATTCTAGGAAATTAAAAATGTGGTTCAAAAAAACACACAGATTTAACAAGTCAAATAAAGTAAGTGAGATCAATATCTACAGGTGTTATAAACATAGAAATTGTTATTTACCCAGAATTATCACAATGATTACTGTGCTTTGCTGTCTCTGTCCAAAACAATTATAAACAGGTTAACTCTGACTTCCCTACCACCTGCTGGTGGAACTTGGGATCAAACCTAGGGATTAAACTGGACAAGTGTGCACTTGAATCCTATTATGGTTAAAGTTTCTTTCATTACTAAAAGATCAGAAGGTAGACATACTTATCTCAGGAATGTGCAGAGGAGCATTATAGCCAGACCAGGAAAATGGGAGGGGTTGGCAGAGATCAAACAGAATGCCCATTGCTGTTTTACCAACTATGTACTCAAGGAATTTGGGCTCCAAGATAGCATGATGTGGTTCCACTTAACACAGGACAGAATAATCCTTCTTGATGAGTCAGACTCGTGGGAGAGAATCTGTATTGGGTTTGAAAACTCCTTTAGAGGTTCTGCCAAGCAGCATCTTATACTAAAAAGATATATAATTATATAGACTGACTAATTCATTTTTGTACATCTCTTAGATGGTCTATAGATGGGGTTATATATTTACCTAATTTGGCTCCACCATTTGGATTGTGCCCTTTGAGACAGGGGCTGCATCTCCTTCATCCTTTCATCTCTGTTATCTAATACAATGCTTACAATATGTTAAGTATCCAATAAAAGTTTTTTGAGAACTGAATAGGTAGGTGAGTCTTCACTCAGAAAATCTAGTGGCATCTGCAGATTTGAGTATTTCCCTGAATGCTCCCAGGTGTTCGTGTAAGTTCAAATGAAACTACCTTAAAACTGCATGAGAACTGCCTTTTCTACCCCAAACTACCCTTCTCCTGTCCCTTCTGTTGTTCATTTTTATGTTTATTAAAAATTAAACTTGGGACGCCTGGGTGGCTTAGTCAGTTAAACATCCAACTCTTGATTTTGGCTCAGGTCATGATTTCAGGATTGTAAGGTGGAGCTTTGTATCAGGTGCCATTCTCAATGCAGAGTCTGCTTGAGAGTCTCTCTCCCTCTCCTTCTGTTCCACCCTCTGCATGTGTGTGCCCTCTAAATAAATAAATCAATAAAATCTTTAAAAAAAAACTTATCAAAGCAACTTTGAATCTATAAGTATAGCGTAACCATAGAGTCATCTCAGCTTACAAATAAAAATATCTGTGAAAACAGTAAGGTGGGGTTACTCTTTTCAAAGGTTATGCTATCATGTGTTTCCAAAGTGAGCTTATATTTCTTAAACAACCTAGTCTTAAATTAATTTTTCATTTACTTTCAATACTTATGCACATTAAATCTGACCCAAATAATTTATTCATTCCTAGGTTACCAAATTATGCAGAGAATACCGTCAGCTTATAACTCTCTAAAACTAAAATGTGAATCATCTCTAGATAGAGTTTAAGTATGGCATATTCCCCCAAAGTATTTCTTGGTAAAGATTTAAGCAATTGTTGAATATCTGTACTGTCTCCTTTCTAGCCCTCATAACAACTCCTACACAGTGACTACTGAGTAGTATTCCTTTGTGTTAGCAGCTGGCTTCCTTCTTTCAATATATTTTAAGAACCATCCTAGTTGCAAACTAAAGTTCTATTAAGGCATTCCTCAAATTCATTTTAACAAATCTAAGATTTGGTTTCTATATGGCATGACTTTTCTTAGTCATAATTAAACCAGATATTAAGTGGACCCCAAACAGATTTCCAAAATTAATTTCTTTTAAAAAAGGTTTTTTTTTTATAGAATCACTTCTTGTATAGTTATGTATAAGAATGCATATCTTGCTAAACATTTAATCTTCTAACTGACAACACATAAGGAATGTTACTTAAGTCTCTAAGACAAAAGTCTAATCAAGTCAGCTGCATTCTTTTCCACTTTGGATTTGGCAGCTATGGAAGTTCAAAGAAAGTGAAGACTTGGCTTGGACATGGGTGTTTTCACTGCAGGTACGTGCCAGTAGAGCACTGACAGCCCTTCAGGCAAAGGGGATTGAGAAGCTCACAGAGTGACAGAAAAAAACCAGGGTTGACAAAACCCTGACCATATTTTTCTGCGGTAGATATGAGACACCACCCCACCATATTCAGAAGGCTGAAATCTTAAACTGGTGAATGCTTGTAAGGTCCTAAAGGTAACGGGAGAGCAAGGGACAGTGAAATTTGAACTATTAATAATAGATAGATAATCTCATCTGTTACCAAAGTCTAGTGATACTTTTTAACAGTTGATTTGAATTTTAAGTTTTGTTATTTCTTTAGCATAATGTTCACCACATGCCAGGTAACTAAATTGAAAAGAAATAAAGGTATCAAATTTGAGAACCACAAGTAACTATGAGGCTATCATATACTATGAGCTATTCCCATAAATAATAAACAGGATGGATGGATGGATGGATGGATGGATAGATGAGAAAATGCCAGATTTGGGGCAAAAACAAAGAAAGTAAAGCAAATGTCAGGTCTCAATGAAAGCTGCAGAATAACCAGAAAGCTAATTAAATAACAACAACAACAAGGAGGAGAAGAAGAAGAAGAGGCAAATGAGGGATGGAGGATAAGAATTTTTCATACAAGGAATCTAAATACATGATCTGGGAGATTTGGTGTCCCTCTTAGAATTACATAAGTTCTGAGAGATGTAACTGAATATCAGAATCTTGGGATTTGTGAAAAATTTGCATACATGAAGATAATGAAATTGTTTATATACTACTATCTTGGAAAATTACACCTATGTGGTCACCATGCCTCACTAAGGAAACGTAGGTTTGGACGCATGTGAAGGAGCCATCAGTAGGTTCAATGGATAGCTTGAAGGAAACTCAGAGAAACCAGTGCTGATAGACGTGGCAGGGGAAGAGAGGAACTGATCAGCCCAGACACAGTGTGAGAACTGAAGGGTCCTGGGAAGGTCCAGAGAGGTGCAAGGGAAGAGAAGAGACAAAAAAATACATGGCAGGACGGAGAGGACGGAAGCTGTTTCAGCAACCCCTTCTAAAATAAAGAATATAGTCCTGTATATGTAAATAGATACTCTGGGTTTTAGCTTTATTTTGAGTAATGTACAAACATCCTTTACAGTATAAGCATCTCCTGACATTGTAAGGACCTCAAGGAAGAAGACTCAACCATCAATACCTTTCCCTACAATGTCCACACATGGTGCCTCTCAAAAAATCCTATCACAAAATAAAGGCCAGATATTCTCTTTTGCTTTTATCTTTGGTTGTTTTAGCAGTTTGGAGAGTTTTCCAAAAACGTTAAGGCATAAAGATAAGTCTCTTTTCACCAAATTGCTTTGCTCTCCCATGAAACTTTCATGTTCTTTTAAGAGAACATTTTAGAATGCCCTTGTTTCAGAATTTTAAAGAAATACGAAATTTAAGTAACTAAGTTATCCTGGTGGATCTCCGATTCAAAATTATTACAGTCTGTTTTTCAGTTTATTGGTCTCCCTAAAGACCATTAAGTACTATGCACAAACAACCACAATAGCTTCATCTTTAAATGCCCAGAAGCGTAGCCCAGAAATTAAGATGGGAGTTTAATTTATTTCTTCTCCATTCAGCTTTCATTCTTTTTTCTAGTGCTTTGTAAGCTGGTTTATTTTTAATTGTGATTATTCTAAGAAAAGAATTTTAAAGAAAAAAGAACAAGGATCTTTGCCACTAACTTTGTTTTCATGCTCTTCCTTTTTCATTGTTCATGTCCTGTATTGCCTGTCAAACTCTGCCTTTAACGTGGGGGTGAGGGACCAGGAAGGGGAGTACCACCCTACCCAAACTTTTGGTGACTGCTTCCTCCTCTAAACCCCCATAGCACAGATCGTGTTAAACATTCACTTTGTTCTTAACATGTGTATTATATTTACTATTACTACATAACAATAAAAAAAAAAAAAAAATTTAGCAGCTTAAAACAACCACTTCATTATGGTCTAGGACTATGAAAGTCAAGAATTCAGATACCACACAGTGGCAGTGGCTTATCTCTGTTCTACAACATCAGCATTTCAGCAGGGGTTTCTTAATGGCTGAGGGTTACAGTCATAACTACGAGACCATTACTGAGACAGGGTGGAAAGAGAAGAGGTCACAGAAAGAGAGGTTAGCCCAGCAATTCAATCGGATACATGTGCCCTATGAAGAAAGTTGACTAATTGAAAGAAGATACAGAAGTTAAACAATATTCCATAGGTTGTTTAGAAATTGGCTTAATAATCTTCTTCCTGTTTCCTTGCACTTGAGTATTCCCCTCCCACACTGATTCTGGGCTTGGTCATGTGTGTTGCTTTGGTCTATGGCAAACCTGACATAAGCAGAAATTTGAAAAGTGCTTGTTTATTAAAGGCTTATCTCTTGTTACTCTTCAGAATTCTGTTGCTGTCCTCATGTTAAAAGCCAAGGCTAGTCTGCTGGATGATAAAAGATGCCTGGTCTAATCATCCCCATTACCATAGCCAAGAGCCAACATCAACTGCCCAAGAGATGGGAAAGGCCATTCTAGTACACCCAACCCACAGATGGTTGTAGAACTACATGGCCAACCCACAGACTCAGGAGAAATCATAAAATGATTATTACCTTAAAGTTTTGAGGTGATTTATCATGGAGGAAAATCTAACAGATATAAATATCTACAATCTTATTTTAAATGGTATGCTGTCAACATGGACGGGACTGGAAGAGATTATGCTGAGTGAAATCAGTCAAGCAGAGAGAGTCAATTATCATATGGTTTCACTCATTTGTGGAGCATAACCAATAGCATGGAGGACAAGGGGCGATAGAGAGGAGTAGGGAATTTGGGTAAATTGGAAGGGGAGGTGAACCATGAGAGACTATGGACTCTGAAAAAGAGTCTGAGGGGTTTGAAGTGGCGGGGGGGTGGGAGGCTGGGGTACCAGGTGGTGGGTATTATAGAGGGCACAGCTTGCATGGAGCACTGGGTGTGGTGAAAAAATAATGAATACTGTTTTTCTGAAAATAAATAAATTGGGAAAAAAAAAAAGAATAAAAGGGTTAGCCAAGAAGAATTAAGAAAATAAAGTAAGAAATTAAGAGAGAAAAAATTAAGAAATTAAGAAAGTAAGAAATTAGATGAATGGATAAAGAAGATGTGGTATATATACACAATGGAATACTATGAAGCCACCAAAAGAAATGAAATCTTGCCATTTGTGCCAATGTGGATGGAACTAGAGGGTATCATGCTTAGCGAAATAAGTCAATCGGAGAAAGACAACTGTCATATGATCTCCCTGATATGAGGAAGTGGAGATGCAACGTGGGGGGTTAAGGGGGTAGGAGAAGAATAAATGAAACAAGATGGGACTGGGAGGGAGACAAACCATAAGTGACTTTTAATCTCACAAAACAAACTGAGGGTTGCTGGGGGGAGGAGGGTTGTAAGAAGGGGGGTGGGGTTATGGACATTGGAGAGGGTGTGTGCTATGGTGAGTGCTGTGAAGTGTGTAAACCTGGCGATTCACAGACCTGTACCCCTGGGGATAAAAATATATTATATGTTTATAAAAAATTAAATAAATTAATTAATTAATTTAAAAAAATGGTATGCTGTCCTGTGATAGAAACTCTTTTTTGTCCTATATATGCAATAAAAATTTTCTAGAGACCATTTTGATGATGATTTAGAAGCAGAATAAAATTGGGCAATGGTGGTAATTGAGAAATGGAATAATTGGACAACATGGTATAGGAAAAGAATTAATAGAGGCAGAAGACAAATAGTATAATAGACAAAGAGGATAAAATAACATCTAGAACTCAAGCCAGTAGTAACTCATTTCGTAAAACTGAAGTCATGAAAAAGAACACTGGATTAGAAGTTGGAGCCAATTTCATCAAGAAATTGGTAAAGAACATAAGATAACCCAAAAGCCCTATTGAGCATCCAGGATGTTGACATGGTGTTATACTAAAAAGAAAAGAGAGAGAGAGATTGACAGAGAACATGATGGGGAAGCTAAAATATACTCTGTCTACTCGTCTTTGATATTAATTTGAAAGGCAGCTTGGACGGGACTTAAGATTAACCACATCCATAGCTGTAAGCTGAGAGCTGAAGCTTCTTTTCTTGCTTCTTTTATCTTTCCTGTCATATTTGTTTAAGAATTTATGATTGAGTTGGCTGATATTCATTCCATGAAAATTTATTAGCTATGACCACACTGGTAACCAGAGAAAGGTAGAATAAGAGGGGTGAGTTGAAGTTTGTAAACAGTTACAGGTAAGGTACTCAAGTAAAATGCAGACTGCAAGAGTATCAAAATAGAAGGTTAATTTTTTCTGTATTAAGCAAGTCGTTGGAGGTTTATTTTGTTCAACAAGATGCAGCCTTCAGCTAAATTCATTTTTAAAGACAAAACTCAGGTTAACAGAAAACATTATTCAAAAATGTAAATTCTATACCAAGAAAGAGACAGAATATTAATATTTTAATCTGCAATAATTTAGAGGCACCTGGGTGGCTCAGTTGGTTAAGCATCTGCCTTTGGCTCAGGTCAAGATCTCTCAGTCTTGGAATTAAGCCCCACAGGGGGCTCCTTGCTCAGGGGGGTGTGTACTTCTCCCTCTGCTCCTCTCCCTGCTCCCATGTGATCACTCTCTCTGTCTCTCTCAAGTAAACAAATAATATCTCTTTAAAAAATAAAAAATAAATTAAAAAAATCGGGGCGCCTGGGTGGCTCAGTTGTTAAAAAGTATCTGCCTTTGGCTCAGGTCATGATCCCAGGATCCTGGGATCAAGCCCTGCATCAGGCTCCCTGCTCAGCAGGAAGCCTGCTTCTCCTTCTCCCACTCCCCTTGCTTGTGTTCCCTCTCTTGCTGTGTCTCTCGCTGTCAAATAAATAAGTAAAATCTTTTTTTAAAATAATTATTAATTAAAAAGTAAAACTGCAGAAATTTAAACCTCTATAATTTTATAGAGTGATGTCTACATCCCCATGTCATTCTGAAATATTTGAAAACACTAATATTCATTGAGTTGAAAGTAAACCAGTTTTCCCTTTCCATGTTACCCAGGGAAGGGTCTATAAGGCATTGTTTCGCATTTCCATTGTAATTTAAAGGAAAACTTTCACAATGTCTGGAGCCCCGTATGTCCTGCAAATGAAGGAAGAAGATATCCTCCAATTCCTTGCAGCAGGAACCCACTTAGGTGGCACCAACCTTGACTTCCAAATTGAACAGTACATCTACAAAAGGAAGAGTGATGGCATCTACATCATAAATCTGAAGAGAACCAGGAGAAGCTTCCGCTGGCAGCTTGTACCACCGTTGCCATTGAAAACCCAGCTAATGTCAGTGTCATATCATCCAAGAATACGGGCCAGCAAGCTGTGCTGAAGGTTGCTGTTGCTACTGCAACAACTTGATTGCCAGCCACTTCACTCTTGGAAACTTCACTAACCAGATCCAGGCAGCTGTCTGAGAGCTGAGACTTTTGGTGGTTACCGATCCCAGGGCTGACCTCCAGGCTCTTACAGAGGCATCTTATATTAACCTGCCTACCATTGCGCTGTGTAATGCAGACTCTGCTCTGCACTATGTGGACATTGCCATCCCTCGCAAACAAAAAGGGAGCTCAGTCAGTGTGCCTGATGTGGTGGATGCTGGCCAGGGAATTTCTGCCCATGTGTGGCACCATTTCCTGTGATCACCCATGGGAGGTCATCCCTGATCTCTAGTTCTACAGAGATCCTTAAAGAGAGTGAAAAGAAAGGGCAGGCCTCTGATGAAAAGGCTGTGACCAAGGAGGAATTTCAGGGTGAATTGACTGAGTTCAATTCTAGTCCTGAGTTCACTGCCACTCCACCTGAAGTTGCAGACTAGTCTGAAGGTGTGCAGATGCACTCTGTGCCTACTCAGCAGTTCCATACTGAGGAAGGGAAGTGGAGGGCCCAACCGGCCACTGAAGACGGGTCTGCAGCTCCCACTGCTCAGCCCACTGAATGGGTAAGAATAGCCACTGAGTGACCACAAATGCAAACAAAATGGAAATAAGGTTGATGGAAAATAAACAGTTTCTAAAAAAAAAAAAAAAAGGATAAAGAAGGGTAAACCAGTTTTATAAATAGTTTAATAAATTTTATTTTCTAAAATAAATTTACATATTATTCCTAAAAATACGGTTTTCATAAATAAAGTATTTTATACATTTTTCCTAATGAATACTTGATCAGAACTACACATAAAGTGCCTATAAATTCTGGAGGAGAACTTGCAAGAATACTACAGAATAAAAATTTAAAATTCATATTTGAATATTATTATGAAATATAAGCAAATTTTATCTTAATTTTTAAATTTGGAATACTTTTGGTTAAACTCTGATGCCAATGCATTAAAATAGGTATCTCACATGTAGCAATGTTTGGATAACTAGTCTCATTATTTCAGTGTTATCAGCTTTTCAAGCCATTACTAAACTAGCAATAGCAAATTTGAGATATTACCCAAGAAATTTCAAGAGGAAATTTGCTAATTCCTGAAAATTTCCCAGAATACTAACTGAATGATTTTTATTTTAAACATGCTGTCAATTATTATAATTATCAAAGAAGACAGTTATATTCAGAGAAAAGAAAAAAAAGCATTTCCTATGAAGAACCACTTAAAATGACAGAAGTAATCAGTTGCTCAACTCAAGAATATGGAGAACACAGGGGGACGTTAAGGAAAAAAGAATCAATGGGAGAAATTGTAGGTTTTCAAAAACCAAGTTTTTTTTAACTTTTTTTAGAGCAGTTTTATATTCACAGCAGACTTGCGGGGAAGATACAGAAATTTCCTATATAGCACTTGCTCCCACACATGGATAGCCTTCCCTTTTATCTACAACCCCTACCAGAGTGGTATGTTTGTTACATTTGATCTACACTGAATATCATTATCACCGAGAGCCCATAATTTACATTAGGATTTGCTCATAGTTCTGTACATTCTGTAGATTTGACAAATGTATAACGACATGCATCCAACATTAGAGAATCATACTGAGTATTTTCACCGTCCTAGAAATCCTTTTCATCCCTTCCACTCGCTCAACACCTGGCAACCACTGATCTTTTTATTATCTCCACAGTTTTGCTTTTTCTAGAATATTATATAATTGCAATCATATAGCATGCAAACTTTTCAGACTGGTTTCCTGCACTTAGTAACGTGCATGTAAGGTTGTTGTGTTCCATGTGTTTTCATGGCGTTATAGCTCAGTTGTTTGGAGAACTGAAGAAAATCCCAGTGTCTGTACGTATCAGAGTTATTCAACCAATTCACTTACTGAAGGACATCTTAGTTGCTTCCAAGTTTTAGCAATTATGAATAAAGTTGTTATAAACATCCATGTATAGTTTTTGTGTGAACATAATTTTTCAACACCCTTGGATAAGTACCAAAGAGTGGGATTGCTGGATCATATGGTAAAAGTATGTTTAATTTTGTAAGAAACCACCAAACTGTCTTCCAAAGTGTCTGTACCATTTTGCCTTCTCACAAGCAATATATGAGAGCTCCTGTTTTTCCACATCGTCAGCAGAGTTTATTGTTGTCAGTGTTCTGGATTCTGGACATTCTAATAGGTGTATAATGGTGTGTCATTTTAATTCACATTTTCTGATGATGTATGATGTGGGTCAGGCATATTACTTTTATCTGTTTCAATTAGATCCCTGGCCATGACCTTTTCTTGTTCTGTCTTTTGAAATGAATTCCTCCATCTTGGCTTTTTGTCTGTCTCTTCTTCTGTGTGTTAAGAAAGTGGGTTATGTTCCCTGCTCCTGAGAGTAATGGCTATATGAGGTAAATGTCATATACCCTCAGGACTTCAGGAAATATCTCTGGTGTATGCTGCATACACTCTACTGTGTTTTGGCTGCTCTATCCCTCAGGTCAGTCCTCTGCAGAGTTTCTCCTTGCCTGCAGTGAGGGATGTTTGGGCCTTGGCCAGAGTTAGGTGTGCTCTGGCCTACATGTTAAAAGAGACGCGATGCTGTTTCCACTAGAGCTGAAACTTTGCAGAACTTTATGGTCAGTAGATGTGGTGCAATTGGAGCTTTGCACTGATCTTTTGGGGGGAGGGCCTGCAGCTCTGGTTCTCAGGCACACTTGTTCAAGAAAAGCAATACCAGCAGAGTGCAGGGTGGCAGGGTTTGGTGTAAGCAGTTCAGGCCACCAGTGGTGGCACTTGCTCTTTACTGAAGTTAGTTGATGCTGAGGGGCAGGAGAGGGAAATCGGACCAGTCCTCCCTTTCATCCCCAGAGAGGGGAATTTATTCTGGCTGCTGTCAGGGAAACCCTCCCAGAAGAGCGAACAGTTCCCCTCATCCCAGGCATCCTTTAGATCACCACCTTCACACAGTGTCCAGGTTGCTTGCCTGCCTGGAACAAAGCAGTGCACTTTGGGCTCTATACCAGTCAGGCTGGCTGAGTCTTAAAACTCCAAATTTTAGTGACCTGGTGTGACAGGGACCTGTGCCTGTCTTCTGGGGGAAATACTTTTGGCACTGTGATTGATGCAGGCTTGACCCAGAAGGGCAGTTGCACCAAACTGGACGCATGGTGTAAAGCACAGTAAAGAGGCAGTGTCCAGCTTAGGAACCATCAGTAGGTGTCTATATGCCCATGCTGAGGGCTAGAGGAGGGAATGGCACCCATCCACTCCTTTGTCCCCTGAGAGGCAATGCCACCTCTCTCAGATGTGCTTCTAGAAGGTAAAAGATCTCTCCAATGCATCCCAGGAGATCCTCAGATCATGCCTTCTGCCCCTGGGCTGTCTACCTGCCTTCTGTACAGGAATTTTCCTGTGAACTTCAAACCACTTTTAAAAATTGTCCTCATTTTTAAAAAATGTTAAGACAAAACCAACAGCTCAAAATTCAATATTGTAGGATAAAACTAAATTATAAGAAAGTCATAAAATTCTTACTTAAAAAAAGAGGAAAAAGAAATTAAAAAGTGAAAGTAAAATAAAGTATCTTAAAAACAAGATGATAGAAGCCAAAGTTACACTCTTATTTAACAATCTAAGCTATTAATACTATAAACACTAAGAGAATAAAATATATAAAACTTGTTTTAAAGTATTTTAGATATAAGAGGTAAGAAAAGAAAATGCAAGCTCAATGCAGATAATGTCAAGAGTTTGGGTTTTTTGACCCCTTACTCGTCATCTGAAGATATAAATCTCTTTGGAAAGATTTCCAAGTAAAGTCTCTTGACTAGAAACAAAAAGGCGAGATTATCAGAGCCTTTAGAGATGATCTTTGCTGCTTCTGTCCCTCCTTTCCTCACTCTTCCATTCAGGGCCATATAACATTTAAGCAGTAAATGTGGCTCTACCCTTATAATGCCCAGTTTCCTTTGTCTTTCCCTGGACCTCCAATTTCCTGACCTCTGTCCTTGAAGTACACAAGTAAATGAGTCAGCCCACTGCCAATTCCATGTACTGCCATTTTGAGGTGCTATATAACACAGAATATCCCAACACCTAAGCTACTCAGAATTCCAAACTATTCACCACTTACAATGCGGGTGTGGGGGAGAGAGTTGAGAAGTGGGCAGAAACTAGGGAAAATAAGCTTCAAAATAGCACTAGATTGAAGTGACATCAAGAGAAGAAACACCTTCCCCCCCAAAATGTGTCTCAAATATGTATGCCAAAAGAAAGATTTGACATAAAGAAAGTAATCCCAAGGCACAGTATTCCTTAGTTATACTTTTCATCAGTCTAGTCTTTTCAACCAGTACCAACAGTCAGCAAACTTAAATTTCAATTCATTTTCCATTTTGCTTGAAATAGCAGTGGACTCCAGAACCATAAAGCTTGTAGACTCTGAAAATTATGTAATTTTATTCCCTGGCCTTAAACTACAGCCTTGGTCAATAAAAGATCAAATATTATCAGTTATTGAAATATTTTGAATGTATAAACATGTTATAGGTTCAAGTTCTAATTTCAACACTTCAGAAATTACTGAACTCTGAGTGTTCCAGCCTGGTGTGATGAGACAATTCCCAGGGCACCATAGGATAGTTTACCTTTTCAAGGGAGACATAATGATACTTGACATCATTTCAACAGAGTGCAAAGTACTAGCTCAAGCTAGCTTACATTATCAACATTGGATCATGCTACGTTTCTTTCAATGATGTCCTATCTTTGCAAAGCTGGGTTTTCAGCAATTGGTGTAATAAAAAGCAAGTATCACTTGAAAGTCAACGTAAAACAGGAAATGAAAGTGGTAATGGGCAATCTGTGCAGTTTGGAAAGTTGTTCAGGGCCCATCAGGCACACACATCCTGCTAGTATTTATGGGTATTTAAGAATGAAGTAAAAATATTAATTTTGGTTTTGATTTATGTATATTTTATTTTCAAATGGGAACTAAGCTGTTAGAACCTAAGTTTGGACCAACAACTTAATAAAGGAAACTTTTAGGTGTGTCTTTTGGCAGAGTAATGTCATGAAAACTTACTAAGACACAAAGCATACTGTAAACTGAAAAAGTTTAGGAACCTCTGACTTCATTCATCTGAGGTATATTTTCTTTATCTGTAAAATGAATATAAAAGCAATTTCATTCATGAAAGAGTACATAATTTATGTAAAAGTATCTAAAGGAACAACCCTAGAAACTACAAATATTCATTCTCCAATTTCCTGAATGATTAACTGAATTTTTCATTTTTGCAATATTATTATGTGAAAACTTTATGAAATTACTACTTGAATATATAATATTTAAAACAATCTAGTTTATCTATGCAGTTATACCTGAGGAGATGGTATTCTGATTCTAGACCATAGCAATAAACTGTTTCATGAATTAACAAACATAAAGTACAGTATGTCCTGTAGAGTTTTAATATTGAGGGGGTTTTTGAAATAGATAAATCCTATATGGTATGTATAGAAAGGCTTGATTAACCAGAACATTTGATTAACTAGAATACTCTATTTTCCTGAAAAATTTACTTGTAATTGAGTTCAGATTCATGTCATTTTCACTATTTCCTATAATGAGGTGGCTGTAACAAAAAATTTGAAGCTGTGTGAAATTTTTAAATTTCTTTTTCCGTTTCCGTAGACGTAAAGTCCAATGAAAGCCTCCTAAAGAAAAGCCAATAGACTGAAGTTCTACTCCCTTTTTAATGATTAACTTCAAATCATTTGACATCCCTAGGTATCAATTCTGTTCCCTCTAAAATGACAGGATCAATTCCCCTTGTGCTCCAAGAGCAGTAAGGGATGCAAAAAAAAGTATGAGCCAGTAGCATTATTAATGAAAAAGCCACGAACACATTATTTAACTTTAATAAGTTCTAATTTATCAGCCATCAAATGAAAATTATAATGTCACTTGTTTCACAGGGATGTTATAAAAATTAAATGAGTTCATTTATGTGTTAAGTTATGTGTTAAACTAAACAATTTGGCACTGTGGCTAGGATAAGGTTTTCATCATTTAATCCTAGGACAACTTATGGGGTACCTACTATTATCTCCTTTTTATCAGTGAGGTAGCTGGGACTCAAAAGATTACTAACCTCCCCAAAAGATGAGAGGCAGCAGCCAGGGTATTAGGTAAATTCATTCTGATTGCACAGCACAAAGACAAGTTCCCTCTGATGATAGGTGTCCACTCCAAGGATAAGTTACATACAAGAAACGAACTTAGCAGTAGTAGAGTAAGTCCTCATGAGAACTGGCCTGTCTCTCTGGGTACCTCAGCAATTCCAGCTGAAAACCATTCTTTTGACTCAGCTTCTCTACTTATGCTTCTTCTCCCGAAGCTGCATCTTTGTGTACATCCGCTGCCCGTTATGCTAGAAAGCATCATGCTTGTGAGAGTATCTTTTATAGGTAGAATTCTTTCAGTTATTTCATAGAGTGGTTCCCATAAATTAGAATTACCAGGAGAACTTTAAAAACATAGCAATCCTGGATTGGCCCAGACAAAGTGAATCAGAATCTCTGGGGCCGGGGGATGTAGACTGAAGTCAGCAATATTAAGTGCCCCTAAGCAAGCCCAATGTGCAGCCAAGGCTGAAATCCGCTGGACCTCAATGAATGCTTTTGAGTCAGGAGCTGACCCCTGGTCCATTGAGTGATATCTGATATACGACGTCTTCTGAAGGAAATATGGCTGGAATTTTAGATTCTTCTGATGTGCAGTCAAGTATTAACCTTACCCCATGCAGTGCCTGGGTGGCTCAGCCAGTTAAGCAGCTGACTCGTGGTTTCAGCTCAGGTCATGACCTCAGGGTCATGAGATCGAGCCCCATGTCCAGCTCCCTGCCCATCATGCAGAGTCAGCTTCTCTCTCTCCCTTTCCCTCTGCCCTTACCCCACACATCCAGGCACACATGCACACTCTTTCTCACTCTCTCTCAAACAAATATATAAAATCTTTAAAAAATAATAAAACAAAATAAAGTATTAACCTTGCCCAAAGAGAAATTGGCCTTTGCCCTCAGGTCCTGACAGCTAACTTCTCAGGTCATGCCCTTGGAATGCTTGCTTAATAAGAGTATTTCTGTGTTTTCTTGGGAACAATGGACCATGTCAGAGAGTTTGTGCTTGTCACTTACGGTTGAGGAGCCTTGAGCCACAGGGTGTCAGTTTGACCTCTGGAGGAGCTAGAGACGGAGATCAGCCGTTTGGGTGATCAAACCTATTTATGTGACCAAGCCCCAGTAAAAACTCTGGGCACCAAATAAACTTTCCTTCTTGACAATACTCTGTAAGTGTTGTCACACATTGTTGCTGGGAAAAGTTAGTGCTGTCCCTAAAATTCCCATGGGAAGGGAATATCTGGGAGCGTCTGCCTAAAACCCTTCTGGATCCTACCCTCTGCACGTCTCCCCTTGTTTCATTTTCATCTCTAACCTGTGCTGTAATGAACTATCACTATGAGTATAATGGTTTTGCTGAGTTCTGTGAGTCCTCCTAGTGACTTAGGAACCTGAGGATAGTCTTGGGGACTCTCAAAGTTGCAGTTGACATCAGAAAAAAGAGTAGTTTTGGGAATTTCCTATACTCAGTGTGTGGCCTATCCAGTTTACCCAGCTCAGATGATCTCTGTGGAGACCCCAACAACCCATACTGTGTAATTCTCCCTTTGAGTGGCAGCAGCATCCTTTCATATTTCATACCTTTTTAAAAAAAATTTTTTTTAAATTTATTTATTTGACAAAAGAGAGAGAGATCACAAGTGGGCAGAGAAGCAGGCAGAGGGGGAGGGGGAAGCAGGCCCCTCACTGAGCGGAGAGCGGAGGCAGGGCTGGATCCCAGGACCCTGGGATCATAACCCGAGCCAAAGGCAGAGGCTTAACCCACTGAGCCACCCAGCCACTCCCATTTCATGACTTTTGTCAGCTTTTCCCTTTGTGAGAATGGTTTTATTCATCTTCATCACCGATTTACTCCTCTTCATTTGTCATAAATTGTCTCAAGGGTCACTTGCTTCCAGAAACCTCCACAACCCATCTGGATTACATGTTACCCCTTCATGTTCTCATAGGACCTTGTACTCACATCTAGCATACACTTATCAAATTTTAATACACATGTCTGAAGTTTGGCATTTTTCTTTTCTACCAGGTTTATATATCCTTGATAGAACCTTGACCGAGCTCCAATTTTAACATCAGAGGAACTTCAGTATTTCCTATCCATCTTACCCAATTTCTCATTTCTTTGGTGCTCTCTGCTCAATGTCTTAAAGTCATGGACATTGTGTTATTATACTTAACCTTTTTATTTGTGAGACATTGCTGGAAAAACAAAAACAAGTGTAACCAAGAGAAGGAATTAGAAAAGAAAAAAATGAAGAGTGAAATATCTTACTAGTTCCAAATGAAAGTAGAGGCAGTGAAAAGTTTGATGAATAAGGAAAACAATACAATGGTAGTCAAAAAGTGATGGGGCCAAAGAATTTACAGTAAGAATCATAATAAAATGATCATTTATTTAAAAAATGAGTAGATGTAAATGAGAATTTAATAAAGATAGAAAGAATTGAAAGCTTTTTCAATTCAATTGAATTGAAAGCTAAACCTATTGGCAATAGGTTTACTACTTTAAAAGATGGTATGTATTATATTTCTCTTTCGTGTATTTTCAGTAAACATGGCTATTTCCAGGAACGTGACTCATTAACAGGATGCAACTAAAAAAATATCTACTAACAGACTGTGAGTTTTTCAGTAGGAGGGACTTTTCTCTCTATGTCCCTGGCACAAAGCACAGGCCTGGACTGTGTTTGTTAAATAAATGAATGCCCTACAAA
This sequence comes from Neogale vison, assembly GCF_020171115.1. Classification (NCBI taxonomy): domain Eukaryota; kingdom Metazoa; phylum Chordata; class Mammalia; order Carnivora; family Mustelidae; genus Neogale; species Neogale vison. Next base: position 78,206,852 of record NC_058093.1, read on the forward strand.
GAGAAGATAAACCTTGGAGAAAGAAAACCCCTGTTCTGACACCATGTTAAAATTATGCGTGCCACTGAAATTATCCATAACAAGGGGGAATTATTTAAGTCAACGACTCCCACATTCCTCCATGCCTTGGTCCAGCACCAGTCAGTGATTAAGTTGCCATTGATTTCTCTGGGGGAAAAAAAAGATAATAGGCTTAACCTAAAGCTAAATTAATTTCCACATTCATAATTTCTGCTATTGTGTTTTCTCTATTTGCCTTCTAAAAACATTTTTATCCACTATAATAAAAATGGGTAGTAATTGGTTCACTTTATTAAACATAATTACTTGGCCAAGTAGAAAAATCACAGCACTCTGATAATTCTCAAAAACTGAGGGGAAATACTGCTGATTTGTGAGGTTCAAAAGTCTCAGCATGTTCAGAAAGTATTATAGATGCTTCAGAGAATGAGAATAAATAAGCTCTGAGAAGGGACACCTGGGTGGCTCAATTGATTAAGCTTCTGCCTTCTGCTGAGGTTGTGATCCCACCTAGTCCCACATCTGGCTCCTTGCTCACCGCGGAGTCTGCTTCTCCCTCTGCCTGCCACTCCCCTTGCTTGTGTGCGCTCGCTCTCTCTTCCTCTCTCTCTCTCTCTCTCTGTCAAATAAATAAATAGAAGCTTTAAAAAACAAACAAACAAACAAACAAAAAAACGAATAAGCTCTGAGAAGACACTGTGTGACCCAAACAAGCAGAGAAATGTGGAGCTAGTTATGCTCCCCAGTGACCCGAAACGCAGAGTCATGAGCAAACCATAGCAACAGAGGGAAATGCTGCAGACTTTGTCAGAGCCACACACCGAGTGGCTACGGGACCATGCATGAAAAAAATCTTCAGAGAAGATTTTGACATTGGGAAATATCTTTTGTGGATCATTGATATTCTGATTTTACATCACTGTAAATAAACTTGTGAGAAATACTTTTGCTCCTTTTATCAAATTTTCGTTCAGAATGTATTAGAGTTATCACACATGAGGAAGAGTTTCATGCCGCTGAGCCCTCAGAGAAGATTTGTTGGTATTTTGAGTAGCAATTAAGACAAGTGCAGGGTCCCATAAAATGTAATTTTTTAATGTATTTCTTTATTCAGTAGTGATAGTAATTAAGTGAGTCTATTTGAATCTCTGGAAATACAACTATTAATGCATTTTTGTATTAACATTAATTTTAATTATTTTATTTTTATGATTTTCCAAATAGTTATTCAGTCCTTGTTTATTGTTTTAAAATTCTAATTGAAATCAATTTTTTCACAACATTTTTTTATTTTGATCACAGCATCCATAAATTTATTAAGCTATCCGTAGGGGATTACTCTGTCAAGAATATTGTAAGATTGTACCCTTCTCTTGTGGCAAAGTTATCTTCCATTGTTATCCCCTATACCAGAATACATAGACCAAGGACTTAAAAATGAATGTAAATTCATTTTTAATAATTAAAATTAAAAGAATGTAAATGGTAATAAACACTCACCTTTTTCACATTCCTGAAAAATTCAATTTCACAGACATACATACAAAACTATAACTTTCTTTACTTGCCTGAAACTCAATTTCTATTTTGAACATCTATCTCATCAGGATGAGAAATGTTAATCTTAGCTAATTTGAGCACCCAATATTTATTTTCCTGGGGCTCTAAATCCTGGGTGTTTACACACTGCCCAAGCTTAGGGTAGAACATATTTGGACCTCAACTGATAGGATTCTGTAGAAGTTCCCTAGGATGTCCATCATCTCATCCAATCATCAGCCCATACATGACACTCTTAGGGCAATCTTCATTCCTGCTTGGGTACAGGTACAGCAGTTCTCTCCGCTGCTTCCATATTAACCTTAGTGGTTTTGTACTTCAGGGCTGCTATAACAAAAATACCATAGACTGGGTGGCTTATGAAGTACAGAAAGTTATTTCTCACAGCTCTGGAACCTGAAAGTCTGAGATCAGAGTTCCAGGATGGTCAAGTTCTGTAAAGATCCCCTTCCAGATTGTAGGTTGCTGACCTTTCACTGGGTCCCCATAAGGTGAAGGGGACCACATACAGGGGGTATCTCTGGGGCTCTTTTATGAAGGCACTAGCCCCATTCATAAGGGCTCCACCCTTTTGATTTAAGTAGTGCTCAAAGGCCCCACCTTCCCATCTCGTTTTGTGGATTAAGTCTCAACAGTGAATTGAGAAGAGGGAGAGAATAAACATTCAGTCTGTAGCACTGAGGGGCTAGGAATCATCTCTACCAAGGCTCTCTCTGTTCTTTCTGCCTGGATGCATCAAGCAGTCATTCCCTCTCTGAAGTTTTGCCACATCCCAAAACTCTTATGTCTGAAATTTGAAGATTCTGTCTCAGGAGCAGGGGTATAAATCCCCCTCTCTGTGACCCAAAACCGCCAGCTCCTTCAGGCCTGGGAAAATATTTGGCTCTCTCCACTGGAAACTTCCACCCTTAATCTTGTTTCGAGAGTAAAAGAACCATCTCTCTTTATCAGATGTTTTTGCTTCAGAGAGCATCTAATGTAATCTCCACAGTGTACTCTTTTGGAAACACAAAAGCCACAGACTCCAATCTTTTACTTCCCAACCTAACAAACACATACTCCTAAGGGGAAATATCAGGAGGAAACATCCATTTTTTTTTAAATGATAATGTTATTTTGGGGACACATGGGTGGCTCACTCAGTTAAGTGTCTGCCTTCAGCTCAGGTCATCAACTCAGGGTCTTGAGGTCAAGTCCCACATCAGTCTCCTTGCTCTGCAGGGAAATTCTCCCTTTGCCTGCCGCTTTCCCCTGCTTATGCTCTCTCTTTCTTATAAATAAATAAAATCTTTTTTAAAAATAAATAAAATAAAATTATATTGTTATTTTCTAAACCCATCAAGTATTTCCAACCATTTAAGATAATTTTTCTTTCAATGTTTGATTATCATTTTACAGATAATCCATTGTTGGGTGCCTGGGTGGCTCAGTCAGTTAAGCAGCTGACTTTGGCTCAGGTCATGATCTCAGGTCCTGGGATTGAGCCCTGTGTTGTGCTTGCTGCTCAGCAGGGAGCCTGCTTCTCCTTTGTATTTATGTTTTCATTCTCTCTATCTCAAATAAATAAATAAAATCTTTCAAAAAAAGATAATTCATTGTTTTTCCCTCCCTTTCAGTATGTTCTGGTGCTTTTAGATCTCCAATAAGAATTTAAAAATTTTGATTTAATGTAAATACAACAAAAATATTTGTAGTTTTTTCCAATATTTGTAATATTCTACAGGATTTGAAAGTATTTAATTCTACCTAAATAAGTTCAAGATGGTAGACAAGAAAAGTATAGCAGTACATTCTGAAGAAAAATGAGGTTTGTGATTTAGTCTGAAATTTACAAGATGTGAATTACAGTTCATGCATGTTCTTTTGGTTTGCTAATTTGTAATGCATGCACTGAATAATGGAAATAGCCTCAGGAAAGAATTGTATATTTTCAAGACTTTGGAGGATGAGATTTGAAAATCTAGTGGTTCAATTTATAAACTATTAAATATGATAGAATAGTTAACCCATTCCCAGATATGTAAAAGTTCTATCTTAGACAAGAATTGAGGGATGAGTATGTTTTAAATACTTTTTTAAAAAGAGAATTGATGAAGGGTGGGAAAGAAAATATTCAGTATGAGATAGAACTACTCTTTAAAATTAGAAAGCAGGGGGACGCCTGGGTGGCTCAGTTGGTTGGACGACTGCCTTCGGCTCAGGGCGTGATCCTGGAGTCCCGGGATCGAGTCCCACATCAGGCTCCCAGCTCCATGGGGAGTCTGCTTCGCTCTCTGACCTTCTCCTCGCTCATGCTCTCTCTCACTGTCTCTCTCTCTCAAATAAATAAATAAAATCTTAAAAAAAAAAAATTTAAAAAAAAAAATAAAATAAAATAAAATTAGAAAGCAAGTGATTGTCTTGAAATCTTCTTCTACTCGTCTTGGTTCCCAATCTTAACTGTATATTAGAAACACCTTAGAAAGATTTTTTTTCTATTTTTTTATAAACATATAATGTATTATTAGCCCCAGGGGTACAGGTCTGTGAATTGCCAGGTTTATACACTTCACAGCATAGAGAGATTTTTTTTTTAAATGCCTGTGTTTTAGGTCCATCTGTAGTGATTCTGATTCAATTGATCTCAAATGAGGCACTGAAAAAAAATTCAAGGGGCGCCTGGGTGGCTTAGTGGTTTAAAGCCTCTGCCTTCAGCTCAGGTCATGATCCCAGGGTCCTGGGATTGAGCCCCGCATCAGGCTCTCTGCTCAGCAGGGAGCCTGCCTCCCTTCCTCTCTTTCTGCCTGCTTGTGATCTCTCTCTCTCTCTGTCAAATAAATAAATAAAATCTTTAAAAAAAATTTTTTTCAAGATGATTTAAAACATGTAGCCAAGACTGAGTACCACTGTTCTATCTCATTAGGTCACAGAGCAGCTAAACACAAGAAGGAAAAGTATACAGTGATAGTTTCCCAAATGAATAAAATTAAACTATCCTGTATCTAGTTCTTACAAGACTAGCAGTAATCCACAATGTAAGAATAAATAAATGTTCTTTATATAGGGACTACACAGAAATGATAGGAATAACTAGATATTATTTTTAGAAATCAATTCATACTATCATACATCCAAGCCACCCATTTTCTATGCCCTGATGAGTAGAAAGCAAAGTCATTGATCGACCTGGGGAGGTGGGGTAGGGATCTTAAAAGACTGAGCTAGATTTGATAGAAGCAAAGGCTAGCCCAGAAATTAAGAACTCCGGAAGCCTAGATGTAAGGATAGGTCCAAAATGAGAAGAAAACTTGGACCAGAAACAATAGGGGATAGACAAATCCAAGGATATATTCAGAAATGGACTCCCAAACAGCCAGTCAGTGGAAGAAAGTATTTTAGGAACAACAGAGAGTCTGTGGGTGTAGAGCACAGTTAGAACAATGACCACCAGAAAGGATATGACTTAATTTATACGGAATGGTACTCAACAAAATCATTATTATTATACCAAGATGTTCTTGAATCCAGACTGACCTGCTGTTTGCAGACATTGGACTACAACTCTGGTATTATCTATGAATTGCCATCTATCAAAATTTCTGGGGTCTGGGAAGAAGAAGGAGGTGAAGATATGAATATATAGGCATGTGCATGCCCTGACCAGGGAATCTAGTGAGAGAAAGAATTAAAGATGGAGGTCACAGCAGAGTGACCATCTTTCTGCCTGACCTAATGGACTGGTATAGACATCATATGGAAAGACAAGTTTGGGAGTAGACAAACCTAGTGAACTTCTCTAGGAAAGCCGATGTGGAAATCCAAGCACAAGAAATCTCAAGGAGTCTTGTTTCAGGCCTAGGAGACAGATATAAAGCAACACCAAATTAAATCAAGAACTGCATTTTACCTGTTCTTCCACGAACTAGAGTTAAGCCCTGGGGCTCAGGGTTGTCGCTAGCAACCTGACTTCTAGGGCATAGAAAAAATATTAGTGAGAGAACACAGGGGTCCCTGAACACCTGTGAGATATCTTCAGAAGGTAAGTTAATACATATGAAGAGTCTTGGGGGTTAAGGGTGGGTCTTGCCTGAGCAGGCTAAAAAGCCCTCTATTTGGATGTTAAAAGCAAACAACTTCATTTATGCTTACAGGCTTCAGCCAGGTTTATTTGAATTACATGATTACTTAATAAATCATTGTTGCAAACTCCTTCTATCAAGTCATCTCACTTGAACTTTACAGAAACCCAATAGATGAAAAGACAAGTTTTATTCCCATTTAACATTGAAATTCAAAAGATAAATACCTGCTAAATATCACCCACATAGCAATGCCACAGGGCATGCTCAAGGCATAAGTAAGGCCTTTGTTCAGAACTATAGCTCTTTATTGAAAAAGTCTGTATTCAAAAGAAGAAACAGAAACCACAGAATTTGTTACCTAATAATGAGATGCTCACATACCAATGCATTGGGAAATGTCTGTCAATAACACTAAATGCTAAGAGGAATTTATGAGATGAGTCCTCATATTGGTATCATGGATACCAATGAATATTATTTTCAATAATACTTGAAAGATGATGAAACCTTTCTTTTATAACTAGCTCTCATACCAACTACTCATGAAAACTGAGAGAATAATATGAAATTATGCTCCTGGCAATTGTGCATATTATAATTTTTTATGCTGTCTTGACCAGTTTTAAGGCCCTAGCTAGATGCTGGTCAGTTCCCTTTCTTCAGCAGCTGATTGAGTCCATATGCACAGCTACTTCCCTCATCAGACTCCCACACTCTGGGCCACTGTGCATTAGCCGTAATTGCATCAGGGCTGGGTACCAAATGTCTACGGGCAGACTCCATGTTCCAGAGCCTGCAAATTATTCATATTAGTCAATCCATAGGGAGTCTACAAAACCTAGCTCATCTCACCCCTCTTGTCATCTTAAGTTGCCTCCTACAGTTCCAGCTTGCTATTATCCTCTCCTTGAATACAGCCCTGTGTGTGTCCCTGAATGACAACTTTATCTCATTTGGGGCAGTAAGTAACAAAGGGTGGTAACTTTCACCTACCTTATCTATCCAGTGTCAGCATGTTCTGTTCAGAAGTTAAAAAAACAAAAAAATCAAAACCCTTTAAGTCTTATAGACTGAATGTTTAAGTTTCCCCAAAATTCATATGTTGAAGCACTAACCCTCAATGTGATGGTATTAGGAGATGGGGTCTCTGGGAGGTAATTAGCTTTACATGAGGTCCTGAGGGTAGATCCTCCATGATGGGATTAGTGCACTTAAGAGAAGAGGGCGCCTGGGTGGCTCAGTGGGTTGGGCCGCTGCCTTCGGCTCAGGTCATGATCTCGGGGTCCTGGGATCGAGTCCCGCGTCGGGCTCTCTGCTCAGCGGGGAGCTTGCTTCCTCCTCTCTCTCTCTGCCTGTCTCTCTGCCTGCTTGTGATCTCTCTCTGTCAAATAAATAAATAAAATCTTAAAAAAAAAAAAAAAAAGAGAAGAGGTATCAGAGCTCCCTCTCTCCACCATGAAAGGATACCGCAGAAGGCACCTGTCAGCTAGACAAGAAGAGGGTCCTCCCCAGAACCCAATCATACTGGTACCCTGATCTCAGATTTCCAGACTCCAGAACTGTGAAAAATAAACTTTTGTTGTTTAAGCCATTCAGACTATGGTATTATTGCAACTGGAGCTAAGACAAAGCCTTAGAAATACTATGGAATGAAGGCAAGTTGAAGTAGGTCTTTGGGGGTACATGTTCTGGTGTTCTGACTTGATACAAGTACAGAGATTGGGGAATTAGGTAGCTAGCTTGACTCTCTTCTACTATATCTTCCAAATATCTGTCATCTCCTTCTGGACTTTTAATGGGTGAGATTGCGTTTGAGGCACCTGCCTAAATGAGGGACCACAACCATAAAAAGAGATCTCTTTGTTTTAGGAAGAATTTAGATTTAGGGAGAATTTAGATGACCTCAATTTACACTGGTTTGGATAATAGTTGGCTGGCTAGCTGGATACAGGGGCATGTCACCAGTTCTTGGAGAGTCTAAGCCTTGTAGTTTTCATGTGGGAACACTGAAAAACAGAAAAACATGAAAATGTAAAACCAGTTTACATTGCTTTTAACTTGTTAATACCACATATCATACCACCATATCATAAACCCAGAATATATTTTTGAAGGGCCCAGGGCTAGAAAGTCAAGCCATCACATACTTCTCGCACTAAAGAAACCCAAGCATTTATTTTACTAATAAACACATCCTTCCTCATGTAGAGTAACATGTGCTGTAGTGTTGGCATCTAATGTGACTACGAGTGAGAAAAACAAAAGGGAAGACTGGGAATTAGGAAGACTTACAAGGATAAAATTCAAGCAATGACTGAGATCAGAGATAAAGGCAGAAAGAAAGAAAAGTTACCTCTTACAATGGTAGGTGGTAATACAGATAAAGCAGGAATGGGGGAGCTCATCCTGCTCACCTCCTGCTCACCATTGCCTTTGAAATCTGTAGGGTATCTGCATATGGGAGATATGTAAGGTGTCTGAAAATTAGACTCCAGCTTGAAGCTCTATTTGATATGCTGTCACTGATTTTAGAAGCAAAAAGGGAACTTCAACAGCAGATAGCTTCAGGTCACTATGAAAAAGGAAATGTAAATAAATTCCTTGCATTCTAGCTAAAGCTCTTTATTGATGAAAACTAGAAAAGAACTATGAAATTCAACTTCAGAAGAAGGTTAAAGAAAGCTTTGAGATCTTACAAAATATTTAATGGAAGCAAAGGACACTTGAAGTTTTTTTTTTTTTTTTTTAAAAAGATTTTATTTATTTATTTGCCAGAGACAGAGGGAGAGAGAGCGAGGGAGCACAGGCAGACAAAGAGGAAGGGAGAGGCAGAGGGAGAAGCAGGCTCCCCGCTGAGCAAGGAGCCCGATGTGGGACTCGATCCCAGGACCCTGGGATCATGACCTGAGCCGAAGGCAGCTGCTCAACCAACTGAGCCACCCAGCCTAAGAATATAAATATAATACTCTGTAATTTTTTTTAAAGGTAGCAATTTAGGCTGTTCCTTTTGAAAATTCTAATCATTTCAAAGACTTCTTAAATATATTAAACTAATTTTAGAGCTTGTTATGTTAATCCTTGTACTGATATGGAAAAAGCAAGAGAGAAGTCATTTTGGAGGATGCTATAGATATCAGGTACAAATTTAGCAGCAACCTGTAGATCCCATAAGAAAAATGTTTTCTAATATACAGGAGACTCAGAATAAAGAAATGGCTGAAGAGCAAATTGCCTTCATTGTAAAAATTATAATCTCTTTCCGGCAAATCAAGGTGCTCTCGGTGTATTTGAAATTGCTTTAAGAGATAGTTCATTTAAGTTACTTTTCAAGTTTGATTAGCATTCATTTTATCTGAGGAAAAACATTGTTCATACACAATACTATAATTACATCAATTTGCCATGCTAAGCTAAAAGATTTTCCAGACATCTGCAGTTGATGATTAAAAATTAATTCAATTTTTTTCTTATACTATTTTCACCTTAACAGTACTTCTTCCTAACAAAAAAAAAAAAAAGAAAGAAAAGAAAAGAAAGAAAGGAAAAAGAAAAGAAAGTATAATATAGAGAGTTTGCAATAGTTGCCTAGAAATAGAATCCTAGTGGCCTAGAATCATTGAATGACTTCAGAGGAATTTGCACTTACACAGTATCTTACTGATCCTTGCCTGGCCTAAATCTAATTATTCAATTATTCCTAATTTACATTTCAAGAAAATAGAAGGATGTGAGACAAGCAGTGTGGCTATGACAAGCAAAGTCAAAGGTAATCCGTTGGCTCTAAGGGCCTCCAGCAGGAAGCTAAAGAGAGCTTTCCCAAGGACAAAATGCCTCCAAGGAATTTTCATCAAACCTAAGATAGTCAAATCTTTTAAATTGGCATACATCTCCTAATTGATGGTGCTAGGAAAACCTAGTTTAACTAGCATTCTATTTTCTTTCATTGTGGAAAACAAAATAGTGGGCTGCTGACAATTGAGGGCATGTTAGAATGGATGAAACGTGAGGAAAACAACCGGGCACATTCTTCATGAAGAACCCAAAGAAGTAACATGGTACCACATATCATATTAATGTTCTGTGAAGAACCCAAGGGAATGCATAATACTAATGATCTGAGACATGGCAGTCATTATCTTTTTTTTTAATGTCTTTATTTTTCAAAATTATTTAATACACATGTATAATTTCATATAGCATATTAATAGTTTCTGTTTTCTATTAGCTTTTGGTCTTTTTAAAATACTATTTCTTTTCGTTGTTTGGCTCTAATTTTGACCCCCTCTGGTGATCCATGTCCTTGTATTCATCTGCCCTCGGGTGTGGGTGGGAACCTTTCTCCTAATCAACAGAGTATAGAAAAGGTGATGGGATGGGAAGTCACTCTTCTGGTTACATTCCTTTTTGTAAGACTCCACTTAGCTGATTTATCAAAAGACTCTCCTGCTGGCCTTGAAGAAACAAGCAGCCATGTTGTGAACAACCTATGGAAAGAGACATGTGACAAGAAATTGCAGGTGGGCTCTAGGACATTAGGGTGGCCTGGAGCCAACAACCAGTGAGAAGATAAGGCCCTCAGCCATAGAGTCACAAGGAAGTGAATACCACCAACAGTAGCAGTGTGAGCTTGGAAATGCATCATGAGCTTCAAAAGGGAATTCCATCCTATTAACGCCTTAATAGCACCTTACTAGATGTTTAGCAGAGGTTTCAGCTGAGCAGGTCTGACTCCTGCACCATTAAAAACTATGAGAAAATAGGTGTATTTTTGTTTTAAGCTTCTAAATTTTTGTTAACTTGTTACACAACAAAAAAACCCCTAATATATTACCTTTCTTTTTTTTTTCCTTCTGCCTACCCACAGCATCACTGCCACCATCACCACCTAGGTAACCCAGGTGACAGAGACTCTTAGATTATAAAATTGTAACTATTCATAAAATACACGTATATTTATAGTGTAGGGAATCTTACTTATATTTCAAAACTTGGATATTGTGCAACATCATCAGCACCTTGCTTTTCTCACTCAACAATACCTCATGGAAGGTCTTCCAAGTTTCCTAGTATGGTTCTATACATACAGTCTTTTTAATGGCTACAAACTAGTCCACGATATAAATGTGCTATCATGGGCATTCACTTTGTTTCCAGTTCTTTGCCACTATGAATAATGTTACAACCAATATTCTGTATACAATCTTCATGGGTGCTATTATTTCTACTGGCTAGATTCCTAAGAGAGAGACTGCTAGATCAAAGTCAACTATGCATTTGTTTCTTTTAACAGACAGTACTACATTGCTTTCCAAAAAGGATGCAATTTCCATTTTTGTTAGTAAAATCTGAAAATACACTCATCTCCCCATTCCTGGGCAGAAAGTGGTGTTTTCTTTCTTTTTAATTTTGGATAGTCTAAGAGATACACAGGTGTAAATTTAATTTACTTTTGCCTGCCTATGAGGGGTTCAAATCTGCTATTTGGTCCTCTATATTTGCCTAGTTTTAGCTTTTGCATATTCTCTTGGATTATCTTATCATACATATGTAAGAACTCTTTGTGTACTATAGATATTAGTCTTCTGTGTACTGCATGCTAATATATATTCCAAATATACTGTTTTTCTATTCAATTTTTTTAAAAATAAAAGCTCTCCTCCTCCCCACCCCAGTTTATACCCATGTTCTTCTAGAATTTCTTAAAGGTGTTTCTTATTATGTTTTTGTCAAATTTAATTTCTAATCCATCCAAAATTGGTCTAGTTGTCCATGTTAAAATTTGTTTATATGGTGTGAGGTACTGGTACAATCTTATTTATTTTGTGATGGGTAACCAGTTGCAGTAGCACCATGTGGTGCAAAACCCATAATTTTCCCAATAAGTTAAAATACCACCTCAGCCAAATGTTAAATTATCCTCCTCACCAGGATTTATTTTCACATTTTTTATTCTTTTCCACTGGTCTGTTCTGATGCCAATGCCATATTGATATAAGCACAGTGAATTACAGCATGTTCTCATCTAGTAAGGCAAGTTCTCCTTCTCTAGTCCTCTTTTTGAAAATATCTTACCTTATCTTAGGCATTTATTCCTTCAGAAAAAGTTTAAAACACTTCATCAGATTAAAAAAAAATTGTTGGGAATTCTAATTTTAAAAATGAGTTTCATTTTTATATTAACATTTAGAAGGTTCACATTTTAATGTTGTTAGTTCTTTTCATCCAAAAATGTATTCCAGCCCTTTATTCATGCTATGTTCTACCATACAAATCTGTAGTTTTCTACATGAGGATGAGTCCAGCACCAGTTCTCTCCTTTTGACTCTCTCAGGATCCAGGGACTCACTAGAACATAGACGTCATAAGCTCAGAAAATTTTGTTTTTGTAGGTAACAAATACCTACAAATTGTGGTAGGTAAATAAATAAATCTTTAAAAAGACATAGAATGCAAGGGAAATGACAGTAATTACCATTTGCTTTTGTCATTCCCAGAAGTAGGACACATTATCTGTCAAATCAGTGGAATCAGATACACTGATACTAAATTATAGTTGTTGCTTTCTTTTTTTCTTTTTATGCTAACTGTAAGCAACTTTCAGAGGGTTGTATTCCTTGCCAGACTGTGGTATATAAATTGTGAGAGAGGGTTAGTTTAGGTTGTGAAGAGATGAATGGAAAAGGAAGAAAGCCTTTGAGATAATAACACATAAATGCATGGACAAACACACACACACACACACACACACACACACATCAGGTATATTTTTTCCCAGACAAATATTTCATCAGATTTAAAGTCAAACAAAAACACGGTAAGCTTTCTTTAAGTCTACCACCATTGAAAATAAAATTTTAAATTGCCAATATATTTTAACAAGACCACTTTTATCCTAGAAGCCAAATAGACAAAATCTGAGATTTTTACTATCAACTTTGTAAGATTTATCATTCGCCTGAGTAAATAGAAGAATAACTGCATGCTTAAAGCTTCCATCTTAAATATTTGACACTAAATTAAAGATCAATGTAATTATATTTCCCTTATTTGTAATTGGGCCCCTGTTGCTCTAGTGGCCTTCTTTCTTCCTCTAGTAATAGGATAGCTCTGTTAGACACCACAAGAAGCAATATTCTTTTACCTTGAATGATTATGCCTTCTTTCTTTCATAGCTCCTTTGCCCAACTTGTAGACTGATAAGTAATTTCCCATTTTGCAAGGTCAAGAGATAACTTTTCAAGTATCTCTATAAGTGAAAGCAAATGGGATACAAAAAAGAAGCGTTTACAGCAATTCGAATTTCATTTTAAAAGATTATTGCTCTGGGTGCCTGGGAGGCTCAGGTGGGTAAGCAACTGCCTTCAGCTCAGGTCATGATCCCAGGGTCCTGGGATGAAGCCCCACATCAGGCCTTCTGCTCAGTGGGGAGCCTGTTTTTCCCTCTCCCTCTGCCGCTCTGCCTACTGTGCTCTCTCACTCTCTCTGTCGAATAAATAAATAAAAATTTTAAATGAAGGGTATCACTCCTAGAAACACACATGTTTACATAGGTCCCGTAAATTTTAAGTGAAAGGATCAATTTTATAATATAGGACTGTCTCAAATGATGACTACTATATGGCACCTATAGTGCTTTGTTGCTCTCAGAATTTCTTACTTCATTAAATAAAAGGCATATTTTTCCCAGAAACTGAAGAAAAAGGAAAAGGATTTGTGACATCATGGTAAAATCAAACCCTGCAACTTGGTAGTGTTCCAGTTATACTGTATCCATTTAAGTCTCACAGACTTACTTTCCAATCATGCTAGGTAGGTTACAAATGAAGATGAATGTCATGTTGGCTCCATTTGCTATAACCAAAACGAATTAAAATAAAATGGCATGATGAATAACTCTTACATAGTTAGACTGAAATGTCCGTGTGATAGCAGGTCAGCATGAAATGGGTAGGTATTACAGCATGAATGAGATATTAGTTGCTCAGGTCAACAATACGCAATTGATTACATGGACAGTTTTGAAAATAATAGCATAATCCATGTAGTCGAAGAGATTTTCTTTGCTCCAATACTGGATTAAGAAGGTACACTCTATCCCACCCTGTTCCAGCCTGGTGTTTGTGCTTTTCTTCCTGTTTCTTACCTACATTATCTTCCAGGACCCCACCACTGTCAGTCATTTATACAAAGCCTAAAACTTCATTCATAGTAAAATAAAAACACCTGGTGCTGTGTCAAGTACTTTCATTTAGAATATCCTTAATATTAACATGAAAGTCTTTGTCCCTTATTAAAGGAAACCATGGAGGAAAGAGGAGAGGTGTTAACTTGTGACTTGAGTCATGGATTTCCGCCAGAGGAAATAGGAAGAACATGACTTCTACACCCACAGTTTTCTCATTTTGCTCCCACTCCTATGCCATACTGCCCCTTATTGCATATATCTCTTAAATCTTTCTAATCAGTTTGCCTGAATCTTAACAAGACATTGATTCCAAAAACACAGTTTTACATATTTCAACAAAGTTAGGTCCAGACTGGAAGGATTAAAAAGATAACCATTCAAGTTCAAGTCCAGTGGAAATCTTACCTGTCATGTCAACATTTGTAATTGGTCAACTAATCAAAACCAGTTGGTGTTAAGAGTGAATCATCAAAAAGCATTATGTACATACTTTAAACATTTTGCCTGCATTTAAAATATATATACATTCATTTTCCAGCTTTATCATGTAGAGCCCAAACTTCTGTAACTCTAAATCCACCACCTGGCACTCCAATGACTGGAGTTTTGCGTGATGTCCTGCATGAATCACACTCCAAATGCAGTCTAATTTCCAATTTCCATTTTTTGATATGAAGAGAAATCTCAGAAATGCAGTCTTTCAGAATAATCTGAATATGAAATCATTTTATATTATTTTCTAATGTCTTTACTCCTGTCTTGACAGTACTTAACCTGACAAGATTTTTAACTGACCTTTGTAACTGAGTCTTTCCAACGTGTATTCAGTTTAGTTATCATGGAGACATCAGTTTCTTTTCACTTCTGTCAATTTAGGAATAATTAATTAAAATTATGTTCTTGTGATTATCCCAATCACATAAATAAATAAGTAAAGTATGGGGACAAACTCCCTGAATTAATATAAGTATTTGACTGTCCAAGAAGGAGCAGAACATGACAGAACAATCTTCAGCTATCCACATTCAGCTTGCTCTGGGCATTGTTATATTTTGTAGAAGGAATGTAGAGTACCATCTTAACTGGCAAGTTAGATAAATGGAAGATAAATTAAGGTACAGAGCTTCTACTTGGGTATAGTTTGATGTAATAGACCAACATAACTCCAATAAAGCTTGAGCCAGACATAGGAAAATCCAGTTATCCCAGAGAGTTCTCTCAGGAGAATTTCTCTACAGAAGAGATCAAAAACAGAGGTTGCACTATGACCATCTCCAGTATGTTCATAATACTAAGATAATAAGTATTGAAGAAAATGAAAATGACTCTGAAAAACAGGGTAGACTGAGGAGCACAAACAACTGAAACAAATCAAGTGGTAACAGAAGAGTCCTGCTTTGCTGAAAGAGGTTTTTAACTGTCATTTTTGTAGCTAAGAAACTGATCCTGTTACCGTTTTCTGTGATACTAAAGATTGCAGGTGTGACTATTATCATGCAAAAACCTCATCTCACATGGATAATGTCTTGTGGTATTTAGAGGAAAAAAAACTTTCTAATATGAGGACTAGAAGAAAATAAAAGTCTACAAAATACTTGATGAAATGAGAATGAATTGTTTTTAACTGCAGTGGCATATTAGAGTGATCAAAATTCATGTAGCATATATGGATGATGATTCATCTTTAGTAGACCCTTAATTACCACATTCATCTTAATGATTTGAACCTGTTCCAGAAATATTTAAAACAGGTGCAGAATAAAAGATAGTATAAAATGTCACTCCATGTGAAAATAAACTGCAGTTACATTATAAGTAACACCATGCAACTTAACGGATGTCAATAACATAATCTGAATTTTAAAATTCAGAAGAATAAATCAATTAGATACACTTCATTTTGAAAACATGTTTTCAACTCTGATTGTGGGAGGAGAGAATGGGATATATAGCTACATTTTGAATGAAAAAATACAGACCTTTTTATTTCATCAATAATAAATTCCTTTTTTTTTTTTTTTAGAATTGTTTATCTTACATACCATGACCAAGTGGAATTTATCCCAGGTCTGCAAGGCATGTGAACATTCAAAAATCAATTTATGAGGGATGCCTGGGTGGCTCAGTGGGTTAAGCCGCTGCCTTCGGCTCAGGTCATGATCTCAGGGTCCTGGGATGGAGCCCTGCATTGGGCTCTCTGCTCAGCGGGGAGCCTGATTTCCCCCCTCTCTCTCTCTGCCTGCCTCTCTGCCTACTTGTGATCTGTCTGTCAAATAAATAAATAAAATCTTTTAAAAAATCAATTAATGAACATATCGTATCAATCAGAATAAAAATCGTACGACCATATTAATAGATGAACAAAATCATTTGACAACATCCAACACCCAGTCATGGTTAGCACACAAATACACACACACACAAACCTCAGCAAACTAGAAATACAGTGGGAACTACAGTGGAACTTCATTAACTTGATAAAGAACATCTACAAAAAACTTTCAACTAACATCATACTTAATTATGAGAAACTAGAAGTTTCCCCCCTAAGGTCAGAAACAAGCCATGGATGTCCTCTCTCACTACTCCTGCTCAACATTGTACTGGAATTCCTAGCTAATGGAATAAGACAAGAAAAGGAAGTAAAATGTATACAGATAGGAAGGAAGGAAGGGAGGAACTAACAAAACGAACTAAACAATCCTCCTTTTGTACCAACCTTTCATTGAAAATTCACAGCACGTGTATTTCTAGACAATTAAATATTTCCTCATTGATTCTTAGCTCCAGTTGAGACTTTGTGCCATCCTAGCTGCATTCTTGGTACTTCCCATGGTTTGGCCAAAGAGGCTGCTTTCAGCTTAGGTGTAAAAGAGCTAAGAAAGAATGGTTTAGTATGGGAAATATGGTTGAGGGTTGAGATGACAGAGATAAGTTTTCACAAGAGATGAAGCTACGGTCTTTGATTTTGCTTTCTACTTTAGTGAAAAATTTGCCATTTCTGAATGATTTCAGATTGATTAAAACCATGCTGTGGATTTTTTAAAAAGAATTTTATATCAATGTTGCTTTTTAATTCAGACTTTTAAATATATGGTAGATAATTCACATGATCAAAAAATTACAAAGTTTAAAAAGATATTCAGTGAAGATTATCTCCATCTTCCCAGGTCCCAACTGTTTCCTTCCCAGTAACAACTGTTTTATATAATGATTTTATATATTCATATTCTCAATTTACATAAATGGCAACATATTATAATTTCCTGTACCTTACTTTTTCATTTGACACTATGTCTTTAAAAATTTTCTAAGTCAGTATATAGAGCACTTTCTTGTTTGTTTTTAACAAATGAAAAATATTCCATAGTATTAATGCACCACAAGTTACTTAATCAATATACCCTGTATAGACTTGTACATCTATCATTTCACATCTATCTATCATTTCACATTGTACATCTATCATTTCACAGGTGTAAGAATTTATCTATGAGAAATAAAGTTACTAGTTCAAAAGTGAAATGTACATTTGTAATTTTGACAAATGTCAAATTGCCCTTCATGTGAAGTTACCTTTATTTACATCCCTATGAGCAATGAATAAGAGTGCTTGTTTCCTGTTGCTAATAGATTACATTATAAAACACAAAACTTTGCCAGTATGGCAGAAGAAATGACACCAGTGTAGTTTTCACATACATGTCTCTAATATTCAGAGGTTACTACTTTTTTAGGTTTTTAAACTATTTGTATTTTCTTAATTATGAGCTATCTTCATATTTTTTGCCTTCTTGTATTTTGGATTATCAGTCTCTTGTTGAGCTCTAGGAGTTTTCTGTATAATAGTGAAAATTAACCCTTTGCTTGTGATATGGACTGCAGAATTTTTCCAAGTTTGCAGTTTGTCTTTTGATCTACCATGTGGGGTTTTGTCATGAAGAATTTTTTTTTCTTTTTGTATTTCCAAATTTACTCTTCTTTTTATTGTAAGTTCTGGATTTTGATTCCTACTTAGAAAAGACTTCCCATTGAAAAAAGAATTTTCATCTGGAATTTGAAGGCTTTTTTTATGTGTAAACTCTTGATGCATTTAAAATTTATCATAGTATATAATGTACAAATAGATCCAATTCTATTTTTTCCAGAAAGCAACCTGTTGTTCTAGGACCATTTGTTAAGTAATCCATTTTTATTCTCCTGTTTAGAGATAGTCCTTTGAAATAACTAGATTTTAGTATCATTTATGTCTAGTTGTTTGATAAGCACATTCTTTGTTGAGTTGTTGAGACATAAAGTGTTTTTCTACCAGGAAATATAGCCCCTACCAGTATTGCTCCTTTTGTCAGTTTTTCTCAATATTCCTGTTTGTATATTTTTTCTACATAAACATTATAATTAGTTTTTCTAGTTTAAAAACACTTGGTAATCTTGTTGGGTCACTTTATTTTTTTATTAAAGATTTTATTTATTTATTTGACAGAGAGAGAAGGATCACAAGTAGGCAGAGAGGCAGGCAGAGAGAGAGAGAGGAAAGCAGGCTCCCTGCTGAGCAGAGCAATCCCAGGTCCTCAATCCCAGGACCCTGAGATCATGACCTGAGCTGAAGACAGAGGCTTAACCCACTGAGCCACCCAGGTGACTCTTATTGGATCACTTTAAATTTATATCATGAAGATTTGAAGAAATTTACATTGGATTACTTTATAATTTATGAAGAATTGATAACTTTTTGATTTTTTAATTTTTCTGTCAAAACCTTGGTATGTCTTCCCATTACTTCAGTTCTTTTATATCCTTCAGGAGTATTCTGAAGTTTTCTAAATCTAGGTTTTATATTTCTTGACGTGTTATTCTTAGGTATTAAAATAATACCTGGAATCATTTGGTGTATTATTTCATAATTGTTTCTTATATAATAAAAATTGCTGCTTTCTCTATATTAATTCTATTTTCCACTACTTTACTGAATGTTCTTTTATGTTATAGGCTTTCAATTGATAGTATTTTTTATACAATCATATTATCTTCAAACGATGTTTTTATGCATTCACTAGTAGTTACCTGGAGGAGAGTAGATAGAAAAACATTCTCTGAATTCTTTCATGTTCAAAACAGTTCATTCTAGCCTTTAATCTTAAAGAACAGTTTGGCTAGTTAGAAAATTATTGGGTCACACATTATTTGAGGATCTTGTAAGGTTTGTTCCACTATCTTCTAAAGTTAAATTTACTTGAGAAATCTGAGTAAAGTTAAATTTACTTGA
The DNA here is from genome assembly GCF_020171115.1 of Neogale vison. NCBI lineage: Eukaryota > Metazoa > Chordata > Mammalia > Carnivora > Mustelidae > Neogale > Neogale vison. The sequence continues at coordinate 78,225,945 of NC_058093.1, forward strand.
GATATATATATATATATATATATATATATATCCTCTCTCACTACTCCTGCTCAACATTGTGTATATATATATATATATATATATATATATATATAACTTAACCAATTTGATTAGATATCTGAAGGATTCATTCTTTATCAGTAAGTCCCATACTTTCATAAAATAATTCTTTCAGTATTGACCATTCTAGGTTAATTTCCTGTGGGACATGGTGTTTCCTTTCATTATATAGATTCAAATATTTTACTTCACCAAGATTTTCTTGAGTCATACCTTTATCCTTCAGGGACTCTAATTTTTTTCTGCCTCATTTCAATATTTACCATCTTCTCTAATCCTCTAGATCACTTTTGTTATTTCTAACTTTTATGTCCCTAAACCATATGTCTGTTTTCCCTTGTTCTTGTTCTTTACATTTCTGTGATTGTTTTGTTTTTTATTTCTACTTTTTCCTAAGTTCTTGTAGCCACAACTTCAAAACTAACTTTACCTTGCTACCTTCCTTACTTTGTTTCTGCCTTTTGGTTTTCCTTTAAAGAAGTGGTTACCTTACTTACTAAGCTTTTGTTTTCAAATTCATGGCAGAATGTTTTTCCTCACTTTTCATCTGATCTGCATTGTTTTATTTATTTTTTTAAGATTTTATTTATTTATGTGAGAGAGAGAGTGAGAACATGAGAGGGGAGGTCAGAGGGAGAAGCAGACTCCCTGCTGAGCAGAGAGCCTGATGGGAGACTCTATCCTGGGACTCCAGGATCATGACCTGAGCCAAAAGCAGCTGCCAAACCCACTGAGGCACCCTGCATTAACGTTTTCTACAGAGTTTTGTGTGTCAATAAGTTTTAGTGACCTTTCTTCCTTTAGTCATTTAAATTGATATGGTGCCAGTTCATTTTCTTTCCAACTTAATGAAGATATGATTGACATAAAACATTTTATAAATTAAGATGTATAGTGTGATGATTTGATATACATATGTATTGTAAAATGATCACCACAATAAGGTTAGTTAATACATCTTTCATTTCACATAATTGCCATTTTATTGCTATTGTTGTTGTTAACTGTTACAGTGAGACATTTAAGAGCTAGTCTCTTAGCAACTTTAAAGTATACAATACAATATTGTTAATCATAGTCTTATAGTTAGCTATGCTAACTATAGTCTCACCATACTGTGTGTTAAATCACTGCAAATTATTCATCTTATAACTAGAAGCTTGTATCCTTTGACCAAAATCTCATCATTTTCCAACCCTAGCTCCTGGCAACAACCATTCTTCTCTTTGTTTCTATGAGTGCAATTTTTTAGATTCCACATGTAAGTAAGATCATACCATATTTGCCTTACTCTGACTTATTTCACTTAGCTTTGTACCTTTTAGGCTTATCCATGTTGTTTCAAATGGTCAAATCTTATTTTTTTTGAGGCTAAGGAATATTTCATTGTATATGTGTGCCACAACATCTTTTTTGTCCGCTTATCTATAGATAGACGCTTAAGTTGTTTCCATATCTTGGTTTTGTAAACAATGATGCTATAAACATTGGGTGAATACATTTTTTTGAATTAATTTTTATTTTCTTTGGGTAAATACTCAGTACTGTGGCTACTGGGTCATGAGATAATTCTTATTTCAATTTTTTTTAGTAACCTCTATACTATTTTCCACAGCACCTGCACCAGTTTGCATTCTCACCAACAGTGCACAAGGGTTCCTTTTCCTCCTCATCTTCACCAACACTTGTTGGTTTTTTTTAATTATTATTATCTTTTTTATTCTAGCTATTCTGACAGGTGTAAGGTGATACCTCATTGTGATTTTTATTTGCTTTTCCCTGACAATTAGTGATTTTGAGCATCTTGTCATGTGTCCATTGGCCATCTGTAGTGTTTTCTTTCGAGCAGTGCCTATTCTGGTCCTCTACCCAATTTTAATTAGATTATTTATTCTTTTAGTTTTGAGTAGCATAGGTTCTTAATATATTTTGGATATTAATCCTTTATCAGATATATCATTTGAAATCATCTTATCCCATTCAGTAGGTTGCCTTTTCATTTTGTTGATGGCTTCCTTTGCTATGAAAAAAACTTTTTATTTTGGTGTAGTCCTAATAGTTTATTTTTGCTTTTGTTTTACTTGCCTGAAGAGACACATCTTTAAAAAAAAAAAAAAGTGCTGCTAAGGCCAAGGTCAAAGAAATTATTGCCTATGTTCACTTCTAGGGGTTTTACAGTTTCATATCTCACATTTAGGTCTTTAACCCATTTCAAGTTTATTTCTGTATTTATTTCTGTATTTATATTCTGTAAAAAAAAAGTGGTCCAGTTTCATTCTTTACTAGCTGACCAGTTTTTCCAGCACCATTTGTTGAATATACTGTTTTTTCTCCATCATATGTTCTTGCTTTCTTTGTCGTAGGTCAATTTAACATATAAGAATGGATTTATTTCTGGGCTCCCTATGCTGTTTCATTGATACTATGTATCTGTTTTTGTGCCAATACCATACCACTTTGATTATCACAGCTTTGTAGTATAGCTTGAAATCTGGGATTGTGATACCTCAGCTTTGTCTTACTTTCTCAAGATTGTTGTGGCTTTTGGGGGTCTTTTGTGGTTCCATACAAATTTTAGTATTGTTTGTTCTAGTTCTATTAAAAGTGCTGTAGGTATTTTGATAGAGAGTGCAATAAATCTGTAGATTGCTTTGGAAATTATGGACATTTTAATAATATTGTTTCTTCTCTTGCTTATTTTTTAATTAAATTATTTTATTTTTTGTTATTAAGTTGAATTAATTCCTTATATATTTTGTATATTAACTCCTTATCAGAAAAATGGTTTGCAAACATTACAGGTTTGCCTCTCCTTTTTATTGATTGTTTCCTTTGTTGTGTAGAGACTAGTTTGATATAATCCTACTTCTTGATATTTGCTTTTGTTGCTTGTATTTTTGGTGTTACATTAAAAAAAAATCATTGCTAAGCAGTGCCAAGGAGTTTTTTCTCCTACGTTTTCTCCACGGAGGTCATTGATTTAAGGCTTGTGTTTAAGTCCTTAATCCATGTCAATTTTTTATTTAAGTCTTATGTTTAAGTCCTTAACCTATGTCATGTCAATTTTTGTGTGTGATATAAGATAGGGGTTCAATTTCATACTCTTATATGTGAATATCCAGTTTCCCAACACAATTATTTCCCCAATTATTATTTCCCCATAGTAAATTATTGGCTCCCTTGTCAAATATCAGTTCAACATATATGTGTAGGTTTGTTTCTGGACTCTCAGTTCTAACCCATTTGTCTGTCTATATGTCTGTTTTTATGCCAGTACCACACTGTTTTGATCACTGTAGCTTTGTGATATAGTTTGAAACCTTGAAGTGTGATACCCCTGGCTTTGTTCATTTTCAGGATTGCTCTGGCTATTTGGAGTCTTTTGCACTTCCATACAACTTTAGGATTTCTTTTTATTATTGTGAAAATGCAATTTCAATTCTGGTAGGGATTGTATTGAATTTGTAGATCACTTTGGGTAATATGGACAGTTTAACGTATTAATTTTTCTGATCTAGGAACATAGAACATTTTATATATTCTTCAATTTTTTGATTAATTTCTTCTCTGGGTTTAGATCTTTTGTTCCCTGGTTACACTTATTCCTAAGTAATTTTGTTTTGTTTTTGATGCCATTGTAAAAGTGATTGTTTTCTTTGTTTTAGATAGTGCACTGTTAGTGTATAGAAACACAACTAATTTGCATATGTCACTTTTGTATCTTAAAACTTCACAGAATTTGTTAGTTCTAATAATTTTTTGGTGGAATTGTTAGACCTTTATATAATATTATGTCATTTGCAAATAAAATTTTACTTCTTTCCCATGTTGATGCTTCTTATTTCTTTTTTATTTCCCTTTTGATTTCTTCTTTGTCCCATTGATCAGATGTGAGTTATTCAGTTTCCACATATTGGTGAATAGCTCCAGTTTCCTCCTATAATTGACTTCTAGTTTCATATCATTGTGGTCAGAAAAGATAAATGGTGTGGATTTCAAACTTCTTAATTTGCTAAGGCTTGCTTTCTCACCTAGCATATTGTCTATCCTGGAGGATGTTCCATGTACACTTAAGAAAGTTGTATTCTGTTTCTGTTGGGTAGGATATTCTGTATATGTCTGTTGGGTTCATTTGATCCAAAGTATAGTTCAAGTTCAATGTGTGCTTATTGATTTTCTGTCTGGATCATCCATCCACAGTTGTAAGTGGGGCATTGAAGTTCCCCATTATAATTGCATCGCTGTCTATTTCTCCCTTTAGACCTTTTAGTATATGCTTAATATATTGCTTAAAATATTTAGGTGTATGTTGGGTATATATATATATATACAGTTGTTATCACTTCTTAATAAATTGGTGCTTTTTCATGGTATAGTGTCCTCCTTTTTCTCTCCTTACAGTTTTTGATTTAAAATGTATTTTGTTTGAGGTGCCTGAGTGGCTCAGTGGGTTAAAGCCTCTGCCTTCGGCTCAGGTCATGATCCCAGAGTCCTGGGATCAAGCCCCGCATCAGGCTCTCTGCTCAGCAGGAAGCCTGCTTCCTCCTCTCTCTCTGCCTGCCTCTCTGCCTGCTTATGATCTGTCAAATAAATAAATAAAATCTTTAAAAAAAAAAAGATAAAATGTATTTTGTTTGACATAAGTATAGCTAACCCTGTTCACTTCTGGTTTCCATTTGCATGGAATGTCTTTTTCCATCCCTTCACTTTGAGCCATGTGTGCCCTTCAAATTGAAGTGAGTCTCTTGTAGGGAGCATATAATTGGGTCTTGTGTTTTGTTTGTTTCATTTTGTATCTGTTTAGCTACTCTGTGCCCTTTGATTTTTTTAAAAAAAATTAATTAATTAATTAATTAATTTTTAATAAATATATAACAGATTTTTATCCCCAGGGGTACAGGTCTGTGAATCACCAGGTTTACACATTTCACAGCACTCATCATAGCACATAGCCTCCCCAATGTCCATATCCCCACCATCCTCCCCCATCCCCCCTCCCCCCATCAACCCTCAGCCTATTTTTTGAGATTGATTCTTTTATGGTTTGTCTCCCTCCCAATCCCATCTTCTTTCATTTTTTCTTTTCCTACCCCCCAACCCCCCCCCAACATTGCATCTCCACTTCCTCATATCAGGGAGATCATATGATAGTTGTCTTTCTCCGACTGACTTATTTTTCTAAGCATAATACCCTCTAGTTCCATCCACGTCCTCCCAAATGGCAAGATTTCATTTCTTTTGATAGTTGCATAGTATTCCATTGTATATATATACCACATCTTCTTTATTGATTCATCTGTTGATGGACATTTAGGTTCTTTCCATAGTTTGGCTATTGTGGACATTGCTGCTATAAACATTCAGGTACACATGCCCCCTTCAGAGCACCACATTTGTATCTTTAGTATATATACAATAGTGCAATCGCAGGGTCATAGGGTAGCTCTATTTTCAGTTTTTTGAGGAAGCTCCACACTGTTTTCCAGAGTGGTTGCACCAGCTTGCATTCCCACCAACAGTGTAGGAGGGTTCCCCTCTCTCCGCATCCTCACCAGCATCTGTCATTTCTTGACTTGTTAATTTTAGGCATTCTGACTGGTGTGAGGTGGTATCTCACTGTGGTTTTGATTTGTATTTCCCTGATGCCAAGTGATGTGGAGCATTTTTTCATGTGTCTGTTGGCCATCTGGATGTCTTCTTTGCAGAAATGTCTGTTCATGTCCTCTGCCCATTTCTTGATTGGGTTATTTGTTCTTTGGGTGTTGAGTTTGCTAAGCTCTTTATAGATTTTGGATACTATCTGATATGTCCTTTGCAAATATCTTCTCCCATTCTGTCAGTTGTCTTTTAGTTTTGTTCACTGTTTCCTTTGCTGTGCAAAAGCTTTTGATCTCGATGAAATCCCAATAGTTCATTTTTGCCCTTGCTTCTGTTGCCTTTGGTGATGTTCCTAGGAAGAAGTTGCTGCAGTTGAGGTGAAAGAGGTTGCTGCCTGTGTTCTCTTCAAGGATATTGATGGATTCCTTTCTCACATTGAGGTCCTTCATCCATTTTGAGTCTATTTTTGTGTGTGGTGTAAGGAAATAGTCCAATTTCATTTTTCTGCATGTGGCTGTCCAATTTTCCCAGCACCATTTGTTGAAGAGACTGTCTTTTTTCCATTTGACATTCCTTCCTGCTTTGTTGAAGATTAGTTGACCATAGAGTTGAGGGTCTATTTCTGGGCACTCTATTCTGTTCCATTGATCTATGTGTCTGTTTTTGTGCCAGTACCATACTGTCTTGATGATGACAGCTTTGTAATAGAGCTTGAAGTCTGGAATTGTGATGCCACCAACTTTGGCTTTCTTTCTCAATATCCCTTTGGCTATTCGAGGTCTTTTCTGGTTCCATATAAATTTTAGGATTGTTTGTTTTATTTCTTTGAAAAAAAATGGATGGGATTTTGATAGGGATTGCATTAAATGTGTAGACTTCTTTAGTTAGAATAGACATTTTCACAATATTTGTTCTTCCAATCCATGAGCATGGAACATTTTTCCATTTCTTCATGTCTTACTCAATTTCTTTCATGAGTACTTTATAGTTTTCTGAGTATAGATTCTTTGCCTCTTTGGTTAGGTTTTTCCTAGGTGTCTTATGGTTTTGGGTGTAGTTGTAAATGGGATTGACTCCTTAATTTCTCTTTCTTCTGTCTTGTTGTTGGTATGTATAGAAATGAAGCTGATTTCTGTGTGTTGATTTTATATCCTGACACTTGACTGAATTCCTGTACAAGTTCTAGCAGATTTGGAGTGGAGTCTCTTGGATTTTCCACATAAAGTATCATATCATCTGCAAAGAGTGAGAGTTTGACTTCTTCTTTACTGATTTGGATGCTTTAACTTCTTTTTGTTGTCTGATTGCTGAGGCTAGGACTTCTAGTACTATGTTGAACAGCAGTGGTGATAACGGACATCCTTGCTATGTTCCTGACCTTAGCAGAAAAGATTTCAGTTTTTCTCCATTGAGAATGATATTTGCAGTGGGTTTTTCATAGATGGCTTTGATAATATTGAGGTATGTACCCTCTATCCCTACACCTTGAAGAGTTTTAATCAGAAAGGGATGCTGCACTTTGTCAAATGCTTTTTCAGCATCTATTGAGAGTATCATATGGTTCTTGTTCTTTCTTTTATTAATGTATTGTATCACATTGATTGATTTGTGGATGTTGAACCAACCTTGCAGCACTTTGTTGTGGTGAGTAATCCTTTTATTGTGCTGTTGGATCCTATTGGCCAGTATTTTGGTGAGAATTTTCGCATCTGTGTCCATCAAGGATATTGGTCTGTAATTCTCTTTTTTGATGGGATCCTTGTCTGGTTTTGGGATCAAGGTGATGCTGGCCTCATAAAATGAGTTTGACAGTTTTCCTTCCATTTCTATTTCTTGGAACAGTTTCAGGAGAATAGGAATTAATTCTTCTTTAAATGCTTGGTAGAATTCCCCTGGGAAGCTGTCTGGCCCTGGACTTTTCTTTGTTTGGAGATTTTTGATGACTGTTTCAATCTCCTTACTGGTTATGCATCTGTTCAGGTTTTTTTATTTCTTCCTGCTTCGGTTGTGGTAGTTTATATGTCTCTAGAAATGTATCCATTTCTTCCAGATTGTCGAATTTGTTGGTGTAGAGTTGCTCATAATATGTTCTTATAATTGTTTGTATTTCTTTGGTGGTGGTTGTGATCTCTCCCCTTTCATTCATGATTTTATTTATTTGGGTCCTTTCTATTTTCTTTTTGATAAGTCTGGCCAGCGGTTTGTCAATCTTATTAATTCTTTCAAAGAACCAGCTCCTAGTTTTGTTGATATGTTCTATTGTTTTTTTAGTTTCTATTTCATTGATTTCTGCTCTGATCTTTATGATTTCTCTTCTCCTGTTGGGTTTAGGCTTTCTTTGTTGTTCTTTCTCCAGCTCCTTTAGGTATAGGGTTAGGTTGTGTATTTGAGATCTTTCTTGTTTCTTGAGAAAGGCTTATACCGCTATATATTTTCTTCTCAGGACTGCCTTTGTTGTATCCCACAGATTTTGAACCGTTGTGTTTTCATTATCATTTGTTCCCATGAATTTTTTCAATTCTTCTTTAATTTCCCGGTGACCCATTCATTTTTTAGAAGGATGCTGTTTAGTCTCCATGTATTTGGGTTCTTTCCAAATTTCCTCTTGTGATTGAGTTCTAGCTTCAGAGCACTGTGGTCTGAAAATATGCAGGGAATGATCCCAATCTTTTGATACCGGTTGAGACCTGATTTATGACCCAGGATGTGGTCTGTTCTGGAGAATGTTCCATGTGCACTAGAGAAGAATGTATATTCTGTTGCTTTGGGATGGAATGTTCTGAATATATCTGTGATGTCCATCTGGTCCAGTGTGTCATTTAAGGCCTTTATTTCCTTGTTGATCTTTTGCTTAGATGATCTGTCCATTTCAGTGAGCGGAGTGTTAAAGTCCCCTACTATTATTGTATTATTGTCAATGTATTTCTCTGATTTTGTTATTAATTGGTTTATATAGTTGGCTGCTCCCATGTTAGGGGTATAGATATTTAAAATTGTTAGGTCTTCTTGTTGGACAGACCCTTTGAGTATGATATAGTGTCCTTCCTCATCTCTTATTATAGTCTTTGGCTTAAAATCTAATTGATCTGATATAAGAATTGTCACCCCAGCTTTCTTTTGTTGTCCATTAGCATGGTAAATTGTTTTCCACCCCCTCACTTTAAATCTGCAGGTGTCTTCGGGTCTAAAATGGGTTTCTTGTAGGCAGCATATTGATGGGTTTTGTTTTTTTATCCATTCTGATACCCTGTGTCTTTTGATTGGGGCATTTAGCCCATTTACATTCAGGGTAACTATTGAGAGATATGAATTCAATGCCATTGTATTGCTTGTAAGATGACTGTTACTGTATATTGTCTCTGTTTCTTTCTGATCTACTACTTTTAGGGTCTCTCTTTGCTTAGAGGACCCCTTTCAATATTTCCTCTAGAGCTGGTTTGGTGTTTGCAAATTCTTTCAGTTTTTGTTTGTCCTGAGGGCTTTTTATCTCTCCTTCTATTTTTCACTGATAGCCTAGCTGGATATAGTATTCTTGGCTGCATGTTTTTCTCGTTTAGTGCTCTGAATATATCATGCCAGTTCTTTCTGGCCTGCCAGGTCTCTGTGGATAAGTCCGCTGCCAATCTAATGTTTTTACCCTTGTATGTTACAGACTTCTTTTCCCGGGCTGCTTTCAGGATTTTCTCTTTGTTGCTAAGACTTGTAAATTTTACTATCAAGTGACGAGGTGTGGACCTATTTTTATTGATTTTGAGGGGCGTTCTTAGCATCTCCTGGATTTTGATGTTTATTCCCTTTGCCATAGTAGGGAAATTCTCTCCAATAATTCTCTCCAATATACCTTCTGCTCCCCTCTCTCTTCCTTCTTTCTGGAAGCCCAATTATTCTAATATTGTGTCATCTTATGGTGTCACTTTTCTCTTGAATTCTCTCCTCATGGTCCAGTATTTGTTTGTCTCTCTTTTGCTCAACTTCTTTATTCTCTGTCATTTGCTCTTCTATGTCACTAATTCTTTCTTCTGCCTCATTTATCCTACCAGTAAGAGCTTCCATTTTTTATTACACCTCATTAATAGCTTTTTTTATTTCAACTTGGTTAGATTTTAGTTCTTTTATTTCTCCAGAAAGGGCTTTAATCTCTCCGGAGAGCGTTTCTCTAATATCTTCTGTGCCTTTTTCAAGCCCAGCTAGAACCTTGAGAATCATCATTCTGAACTCTAGATCTGTCATATTACCAATGTCTGTATAGATTAGGTCCCCAGCCTTCAGTACTGCCTCTTGCTCTTTTTTGTGGTGAGTTTTTCCACCTTGTCATTTTGTCCAGATAAGATTTGCTTTCTCCTCCTCTGGAATTCCACTGTTTTCCTTGGTGAGTGAAGTTGGTCTTGGCTGGGTTTCTTGTTGATCTTCTGGGGGAGGGGCCTGTTGTAGTGATTCTCAAGTGTCTTTGCCCCAAGTGGAATTGCACCGCCCTTACCAGGGACCGAGCTAAGTAATCCGCTCTGGTTTGCTTTCAGGGAGCTTTTGTTCCCTGAGTACTTTCCATAGAGCTCTGGAGGATGGGAATGAAGATGGCGGCCTCTCAATCCCTGGCCCAAAGGAGCCGAGAGCTCGGGATCCCGCTCCTCAGTGTGCCCTCAGAGAAAAGCACCCAACTGTTCCTGTCTCCCTGACCTCTGGCTGCACTTGGGGGAAAGCGCTCAATTGTTCGCACTTGGAGAAAAGCGCCCCATGGCTTCTGTCTCCGTGGCCTCCAGTCACGCTCTCAGATCACCCAGCCTGCTACCGGTTCAAGGTAACCCCAAGCTGAGAGCTCACTCCTCAGCTTTGTCGCTGTTGCTGGCTTCCCTGCTCTAATACCTGCGAGCTCTGCGACACTCAGACACTCCCGAACCTTTTCTGTGACCCCACAGGACCATGGGGTTATGCTGCCCCTGCGTGGGCTTCCCCCTGGTTTAGCCGCTGGAGCGATGTCTCTCCATGGAGCAGACTTTTAGAAGTCCTGATTTTGTGCTCCATTGCTCCACCGCTTGCCGGGAGCAGGCCCCTCCCCCCACAGTCTATCTTCCCGCCACTTTGGATTCACTTCTCCACAGGTCCTACCTTTCAGCAAGTGATCGATTTTCTGTTTCTAGAATTTTTGCTTTTCTTCTCTTCGATTTCCCATTGGATTTGTAGGTATTCGCAATGGTTAGATAAGCTGTCTAGTTGATCTCCTGCTACCTGATGTCGTCTCAGCCTGCTACTTCTCCACCATCTTGACTCATACCCCTTTGATTCAAAAATTTAAAACATTTTCATTTAAAGGAATTACTGACAGATCAGGACTTATAAATGACATATTGTAATTATTTTCTGGCTATTTTCCTGTTCCTTTGTTGTTTTATTACTCTCTTGCTGTCTTCCTTGTGATTTAATGGTTTTCTATAGTTGTGTGCTTTGATTCCTTTCTCTATATCTTGTGTGAATCTATTTGAGGTTTTTGCTCTGTAGTTACCCTGATGTTACATAAAAACCTTATAAAAGTCTATTTGAAGTTGATAACTTTGATTGCATACAAAAATTCTACTCTTTTATTTTTCCCTGCCACCACCTTTTGTTTTTGATGTCACAATTTACATCTCTTTATATTGTACATCCACTAACAGATTATTGTAGCCATTGCTATTATAATACTTTTGTTCCTTAACCTTTATACTAGAGTTGGGTGTTTAACATAACCATACTATAATGTTGGAGAATTCTGAATCTGACTATATGCTTACCTTTCCAGGCTTTTATATTTTCATGTTTTCATATTACTAATTAGTGTTCTTTTATTTCTTCTAGAACTCCTTTTAACATTTCTTCTATGGCAAACAGTGATGAACTCCCTTAAATATGTGGGAAAGTCCTTATCCCTCTTTCACTTATCAAGGTCAAATTTATGGATAAAGTATTTTTAGTTGGCAGGTGTGTTTTGTTTTTTTCCTTTAACCACTTTTAATATATCATCTCCACTTTCTCCTGGCTTATAAAGTTTTTGCTGAGAAATCTGTTAAGAGCCTTATGGGAGTTCTCTTGAAAGTGATAAAGCTTTTCTCTCTCTTGTCTTAAGATTCTCTTTTGTCCTTAATTCTTGAAGCTTTATTATAATGTGTCTAGGAAAAGATCTCTTTGAGGTGAATCTGTTTGGGGACCAATGAGCTTTATGAACATGGATGTCCAAATCTCTCTCTTGTGGCTAGTTCAAGTGTAGTGATATTTAAAATTAATTGACCACAGCCAGTTACAGTTTAATTTTTTGTTCAATCTGTACTCCCACTGCTTCACCTGACTAGCCTTTAAAAAAAATAAAGAAAATTTTTTAAAAAATAAAATAAAATAAATCTCTCAACTATAATTTTTTTAAAATATCTTTCTTCCCTTTTCTCTCTTCTCCATTTGGGATTCAACAATATGTAGACTGATTTTCAAAGGGTATCCTAAAAGTACCATAAAATTTCTTCATTCCTTTTTATTCTTTTTTTCTTTTTGCTCCACTGACTAAATAATTTCAAATTATCTGTCTTCGAGTTCACATTCTTTCTTCTGCTTGGTCAAGTCTCCTGTTGACATTCTCTGTTGAATTCTTCAGTTTAGTCATTATATTCTTCAGGTCCCAAATTTCTATATGGTTCTTTTTATGTTTTCTATTTTTTTGTTGAAGTTGTCATTTTGTTCTTATATTGTTTTCCTGAAGTCGTTAATTTTTTTTTTTTTATCTGTGTTTCCTCATAGTTCTCTGAGCATCTTTAGAACAACTATTTTGAATTCTTCATACAGCTCAGGTCATGACCCTTGGGGTCAAGCCCCATACCAGGATCCTTATTCAGTGAAAATTTCTGCTTTTCCCTCTGCCTCTTGTGCTCTCTCTCATTCTCTCCCTTTCTCTCAAATAACTAAATAAAATCTTTTAGAAAAAGCTCATAAAATGGAAACTTGAAGAACCAATTTGATCAAGAAAAATACATCCATAGCAGTGGCTAATGTATAAAAATGCCAAATACAAAAAGTGGAATTTTAGCATAAGAGTCTGAATTTTCTTACCAAAGATACATAACCTCACTCTAGTCATAAGTAAACTGGACAAATAAAACTGAGAGCATTCTACAGAATAATTGGTATTCTTCTGAAATGTCAACATTATAAAAGAAAAGAAAGGATCAAATAACTGACCAGAGGAAATGCAGGAGAAATAAAAACTAAATGTAATGTGGAATGCTGGATAAAATTTTGGAAGAAAGAAGGAAATGAATTAAATACCAAATCAGACTGGAAATAATGAAATACATTCAACTGTAAAACTGAGGATAAGGATGAGGATGAGGGTAAGATGTAAATATTATATGCTTTGAAAATGTACAAATGATAAGCTAATAAGAACAGGGATAGCATAAAAGAAAAAGGTAGAGAGTAAATAAATTTGTTGATTATCTTGTCTGTAATAGCTGGGAGTCAAAAACATTATTTGAAGCTGACAAATCGATTAATAGAAATATGTGCATTTTCAACAGTGTGAAGGTAAATACTAAGAAATTTTTTTATTCACTAATATCAGGTGGTGGAAAAAAGAGAAATCAATAGGAAGGAAGAGAAAATATGCTTATTTCATCATTTTTCTTAGTAGGATTCCTATGGTAGAGCTAATGGTATAATATAGAATTATATCCATAAAGATAGTCATTAGGGGGCAAAAACCTTTTTAATTATCCAGAAGACCTTTTTAAAAAGCAAAAATAAGAGACAACATAGTAAAGGTTTTCACACATGTGTCATAAAAGGGGGAACATGAAGATTCCATATATACTTGTTGTCTTGTATATGCATAAAGAAACTCTGGAAAGATATATAAGAAACTAAGAGAGGTGGTTATCTATGTGGGGGGAGGAGTGGAAGGAAAAATATAGGGTAAATATTGGGTATATGGGGCAACAGGATGATATGGATTTTCCACTGTATTTTTAGAAATGTAATTAATTTAATTTAGAAAATTAGTTAATTTAAAGTTTACCTAATCAAAAATGAAATAAAATGTGATGTAAAAAATATATTCAGTCATTTAAAATGAGGTCTATTTTGTCTCTGTTGTCGTATCACAGTTAAGCTATTCCCAATATTTTATAAACAATATAAATTTTAAAAATTATTTATTAAATATTTCCCCAAACTTTGGGTATTTCAAAATGTCATTAGCCCTGGGTTTTTTGCTTACTTGACTTTGGTTTTGATTGTTTCTGCTTTGCTTTAAATCAGACGGGATTTTTCTGTGTGGCAGCAAAATCAGGCTACAAGTATCCTGAAAACCATATGGATTATAGAGTCAGAAACCTGGAGGGTTCTGAATTACCCAGTTAGAGTTATGTGGCCAGCCCCATGGCAACCACTGAGGTCAGGGATATGCCCCTCTCTGACTGGTTAGGCCTGACCTGGCCCTTAGACAAAGGGGAATTGGGCAACATATAACCTGGCCAGGCCTAACCTAATCTTTATGAAATGGGAGAAGATATGGCTCCCTAGAAGAGAGTGCTGAAGATATTTATCTATACATTTTTCTTTTCACTTAATCTGATGCTAAAATCTCAAACCCAGGGGAATGAGTTTTAGAAGTTCTGAAAAGGTTTATTTGAAGCCTTTCATATTCAAATGTTAGAGCCCTGAGTTATATTAGTGAAACATCAACTGATTTCAGTTGCTGAAATTGGGTGTTACAATGGCCCTTTAGACCCCATACTTTAAACCACCATCCATCACTCCCTCTAATCAGCTCAGACAATGCTTTCCACTTCTATAGGCAGAAATTAATGATATAAATTGGCAAACCTTAAACCAAGTGCCAGGGACAAGCACGTGCTCAAGCAGAGAAGGTCAGAAAGTTTCAAGAATGCTGATTTCTGAGATTTCTCTCTGCCCACACCCTCTTCTTGGAAAATACACCCTTTCCCTGCAGCCGCACAGGCCAGTCTTCCTCTTTGTCGTAGCTGTAAGCAGGCTACTGCTGGGTCCTAGGCCTCCAAGAGCCCAACTCCTCCTTAAGTCTCAATTACTGGCTATTTGTTGCTGCTCTCCAGCTCCATGTAAAGATTTCACATGTAATTGCAGTAACAGCACATTCTTTCTACCTTGAAGTGGGGAGGATTCTCATAGAGATTAAAAACTCTTGCTCAGAGATATTACTTGCCCAGACAAGGCTCAGGAAAGTTTTGAGCCAGGTAGTCTGCCTCCATTTGTGCTTTTTCCCCTAATTTGGTTATACCACCAAATAACCATACTTAATAACCCACAGATTCTTCCTTAACCTCATACATTGCATAAATCTCTTCCCAATAGTTGCTCTAAAGCAAACAGTACTATTTTGGTAGTGAAAAAAATTTTTTTAAGTAATTAATGTTGAAGTGGAAAAGAGGATTAATGAAAAGAGAGACAGATCTCTCATCAGAACCATCAGCACTGAGGTGCCTGGGTGGCTCAGTGGGTTAAGCGTCTGCCTTCCGCTCAGGTCATGGTCTCAGGGTTCTGTGATTGAGACCCGCATTCGACTCTCTACTCAGCGGGGAGCCTGCTTCTCCCTCTCTCTCTCTCTCTGCCTGCCTCTCTGCCTACTTGTGATCTCTCTCTCTCCCTCTCTCTCTGTCAAATAAATAAATAAAATCCTTAAAAAAAAAAAAAACAAAAAACATCAGCATTCCTCCTCATCCTCACAGAGGGAAAGAAAAGGCTTGAAAATGGCAGCCCAGAAACAATGGCTACAGTTTTACTACTGTGAAAGACAATGAGACACTATGTGTCAGTTAAAAAAAGAAAGTTGTTATGAAAGTTACTTGCTTTGGCACATCTGAGGAAGATAATAAAACACAATATTGCAATTTGTCTACAATATATTTAAGCTGCTTATGTTGATTGCTTGTTAAATCGGACTAGGAATTCAGCTAACCCCTGCTGACTACACTACCAGAAATTCCCTCTTTAACTTGTAATGGATAATAAAGTAAGACTGATGACTGATATGTTACAATTTTCCCTTTCATCTGACTCCTCCAAAGGCTATAGTTTGCCTACAGTAAGTCAATGCTCTTCAAAAGGCTATTGGTCATATTTAATTTATGTTAAGTCATAGATACCTTCTCTCTAATCAGTGGCTACACACAAAAAAATCTTGTAATAAGCTTCTGAACCTGAGGACCCACTAACCACAAAATAACCATACTTAAATGTGGGCCTTTCCTTCTAATTTTTGAAAGAGTGATAAGGATATATGTATCTCATTATACATATACCCTTACATATATCCTTATTGACCTGTCTTTAAATATCTCCTATTATGTCACCTTAAAACTCTCTCTCTCTCTGAAACCTGAAGTTGTTTTTAGACCCAAACCATGGAGTTTGGTTGGCAGTATCCAGAGCTAATGGACCAAAAACTATTTGAGTAATGGATTGGGGGAAAACCTAAATCACAATTAAATAAGGAGCTGGACTCTGTGTAAAGATGCATGTGTAATTCTTTATAAGAAATTCATACCACTGGTTGACAATGGGCCACATAATATACAAACAGGGCATGGTTCAAAGGGAAGGAAATAGGCTTCACACTTACCATTAAGCAAGTTACTTAAATTCATTGAGGCTGTTTCCTTATTTGTAACATGAAGATAACAACATTATTTACTACAATAGGATGTTGTGAAGGTTCAACAATATAATCCACAGAAAGCACTTGGCACACCCATTGATGTGCTCAGTTAAAAAAAAAAAAATTGAGTTCAAACATTCATCTGACTTGGAATCAAATGCAGTGCCTTTTTTTATGGTAAAAGACTCCAACAAAACTCTACACTATTAAGTAATAATTATAACTCTTACAAATGCATGTTGTTTTATACCTTACAAAGTATACCACATAGTGTGGAATGAGTTACTGAATCAAAAGATTGGGGTTCGAATGAGAATTTTGCTGGAGTTACTATGTCTGTGATCTTCAGCATGATTTAATCTCTCTGAATCTCATTTTCAAGTCCCTGAGTGGGTTACATCCCACTTCAGAGGACTGTAGTGATTAACTTCGACAAGGTGGGGAGCATAAGTGGCAGAATAACTAGTACTTGGTTTCCTCTTCCTATTAAGACATAACCAAGGCCATGGGGCACCTGGGTGCCTCAGTGGGTTAAGCCTCTGCCTTCGGCTCAGGTCAAGATCTCAGGGTCCTGGGATCGAGCCCTGCATTGGGCTTTCTGCTCAGCAGGGAGCCTGCTTCCTCCTCTCTCTCTCTGCCTGCCTCTCTGCCTACTTGTGATTTCTATCAAATAAAAAAATAAAATCTTAAAAAAAAAGACATAAGCAAGGTCAGTGAAACTCATTGAAATGTTTGAATACAAGTGGATACTAAAATGAGAAAAACTGTAGCGGACATCTGGCTGTCTCTGTCTGTTAAGCGTCTGGCTTTGGCTTAGGTCACGATCCCGGGATCTCCCTCTCACACTCTCTCTGTCTCTCCCCTCGGCTCATGTTCTCTCACTCTCTCAAATAAGTAAATAAAATATTTAAAAGAAAAAAAAATAAAAACTATATGAACACATAAATTTGAAAGATAAATAATAGTATTAAATTATTTCAAATTTCAGAAGCACAGTAATTTTGAAATAGCGTAAATAATTTCCTACATCTCCAGGCATGCCCACATCTGCTACATTTTTGCAAATACTTCCTGTTATGGATTGTTGTTTTAATGTAAATATTCATTTTGCCTTATGAAATATTATTTCTTTGGGGTATGCTTTCAAATAAAATTGTCACTTATCATAAAGTCATCACTGCCAATTTATTTCTTTTCACATTTTCTACATCTTTATAAAGCCACATTAACATGGTTGGCATTTCTTGTTCAAAACACATCAATAATGTTGAAGGCCAGGGTACATTTATCTTTTTTTCTGTCAAACTAAAGTCAACTGTTGTGTTATTTGGAATATAAATGGAGAGCCTGTCAGATATTCAAATAGTAGTGGAAGGATGCTTTTCAAAATCATTATGCTCAGGCAAAAACCATGGATATCTAAAGTAAAACATGAAATTTTTTTAAGCCTGCCCTATTTAAGTCTTTAATTCTTAATGAAAAGAAAAAAATTACTATGTGGTCAGTACTGAACAAAATATGCTAAATCCAAATACAATGTAATCAGAACTGGTAATGTGACAGAGTAGAACAGTTAACATTATGTTAGCTTCTTGTTCCATAATTAAGAGAAATCCATATTTCAAATATCATTCTCCTAACAAGGTAAATTATTGTTCATCTTAGTGTTATCCAGAAGTAAAAGCATTTGCCTAAAATGAATTTTCTCTCTCTTTGAATATGCCAAATTAGTGATTCATATATTCCCTATTTGGAGAATAAAATGTCATATTTCAGTTGAAAATAACTTCTGAAAGGCTACTTAAGGATATAAAAGATACATAAATGGAAGAAGATAGTGTTAAAAAAAAAACCTTCAGCCTACTCCTCTGTGTAATTAGTTTGATAAGCATATAGGTCAGATTGATTATGAATAATTACAGTAATATTCAAACAAAGTAACCTAAAAAAGTATAATTCCCAAGTTATTGAAACATAAGCATAACCCAGTTAAAAGTTGTGATATAGCTGAAGAAAGTATGTATTAATCAGAAAGCAAGATTGATTGGCTACAAAATCATAGGACAGTCTTTTTCAAATTTTGCAGTATGTATCCAGGTTGTATCAAGAAAAAAATAGGAAATTCAGCCATCAATTTTCCTGGTAATAAACTTCATTTCCATGTAGTTTAACATGGAGAAAAATCAGATTCTGGCCATGTTGACAGGAGGAGTCCAGTTTTTATCACAGATATAATGGCAAAGTAATAAATTATCACTCTAGTTTTAAACTTTATATTTAAGAGTTTGCCTTTCTTAAATTGAACCACTCTGGAACTGACTGAATTAGGATTTTAAACCTATCCAGCTAAGGACCACAGCAAATCCTTCCAAGTACCTCCACCCCAGGAGGCCTTTTCTCTGGGATAGAGTACCTATTAGATTTCATTCTTGGGCTTGTGACTTTCCATGTGCTTTGCTGGAGTTATGTGAGAACATGACTATACAGAATCATTAATTGGTGTCTTAGCAGTTTTCAAGATGAGTATTTACTTCCAATCTCTTTCCAATGGCAGATGGTTACATTAGATTGCATGCCTTTCCAGAATAACTTATTTCTTGACATAAATAACCATTCCATAACTTGTCTTTTTTCTTGTGGGATATTTATATGTACATTTTATTTATATGTATATGTATTTATAGTGTTTATTTATTATGTAGGTATAGTGTGCTGAGGGCCTTCTAGAATTTAACTTAAGAGTCATTGAGATAATCTGGATACTTCTGCAGGAATAGAATAGGGTCTCTTAAGAAAAGACGTGTCACCTTCTGCAAAGTTCAGAAAAGGATTTAAGGACCAACACTTTCCAAGTCTTTCATTAACCTGTATCCTTTAGAAATACTACAGCACAGATTATCTTGAGTGGGTATAATTTCAGAATCATTTCCTCCAATTCAGTTCAGAACAAGGAGCATCTGTAGATCAAATGGCTTTCCAAATCCAAATTACTCAATGGGCTGATAAACTATCAGAATGAAATCTGTCATTGACAGGAGGAGGTTGGCAGTGGAGGAGGACACAAAGAAAGAAGGATGCTCCATTCATATACTGAGAAAAAGATGTAGAAAAGGAAATGAGCTTCAACAGCCTAATTTTACGCTATTCTAAGAGACCGTGCTCTAAGAAGTTGATTTTCAAATTTGCTTGATGATGAGAACTGTCTACAACCCTTTTTTAAAAAACTCTCAGACCTCAGCCGAGGCCTGCTAAACCACGGCGTGCCCCAGGGGTTAAAACCTGGTACTCTGGTAATCTGTGCCTGTAACAAGGGGTGATTATTCTCAGGTAAGTTTGCGATGCACTGTTTGAAGAGAGAATGTCAGCTTGTTTACTGAAAAGAGACCTGTGTGTGCTTCTTGTGGTATTCTGAGCCTGGGGAATAGTGAGGCTCATTCCTAATAAAATGATAATCCACTTCTCAGAGTCAGAATAGAAGCTCAAATTCAAATGACCAAAACAAAAATCTCAAAGCCTTGCAATGTGGGATGAGAGTTTAAGCAGACTCAGTCATAACAAGAAGTCCGGGCAAGGCAGTTCAAGCATATTACCAATTGCAGTTACTTCAAACAAACAAATAAAAAGCACACGGGTATCTGCAGTATGAAGACATGGTGCAAATGCTGACTTTTTCAGCTACATTTTTTCTATCTATACACAAGAAATGATGATATCCAATTTATAAATGCTTATTATCAAAGCTGATATAAGTAAGTTATGTGTTTGAAAGTGCTACATAAATGAATTATGCCTCCATAAATGAATTATGAGGGTAGCTGCTGGTGTCAGGAGAATCCAAGGTGTGGGAAACTACAGTGGGAATATATAGAATGTGGCTGAAGGGCAGCGGAAAACATAGCCCCCTCTGGTGGCCTGCAACGGCCATCTGCAGACCTGGAAAGGAAAACAGGATTCAAGTTACTTGGGGAGGAACTGGGTAGCTGGAAAGTTACCAAGGTACAATTCAGCTGTGTGGAAGAAAACTCAGTGCCCACTTCCTGGAAATGGAGTATATGTTGGGAGCTTTGTAGAACACAACTTATTAGCATTGAAAGCAAAATCAGAATGGAAAAAGCAGCAGTGAACTATTCCAAAGACTTCAATTCCCTTTGGTCAAGTCTGGCAAAGTTGAGCCAACAAATGGAAATAAAATCCTAACTGTAAAGAACGGGGAGATTCAGGAAAACTGAAGGGTTTTGTACAGGAGAGCCAATAAACCACATTAATGAGACAATGATTATTTGACCACAAAATGGGGTTCGAGAGAGATATCTGCTGTCAGCAAAAAATCCCGTGTGTACCCAGAGGTTTCAAATGCACGTAGCTTTTTATGCAGCAGACAGGTGAGATACCACAAAAGGGGAATGTGAGCATTGTTAGAATTTAGAATGCAATAAGTTAAATGCATTCAAATTCAGATTTTCTAAAAGCTGCTGACAAAAAGAAATCATCTCTCAGCTAAAGCAAACACCAACTGACCAGGTTCTTACTATTATGTAGCCATGAGGAACCAGGAAAGAGGGCACAGATACAGATAATGTGATATATTGATTAATATTATAAATTTTCTTAATCTTTGGATTCAGACTGGGGGAACACTCAGTTAACACCTACTGTAATTCAGGCACCAGATGAGGTCTTCCCATATATATTTAATGGACATGTAATTGGGAGGAAATCCAAGTATTATGAGGATCCCACTCCCAGCAAATATCTCAAACTCTCCCTAAAGGATTTTAAGGGTAATAGTAATAATAATAATGTTGTTGCTAACAATAACAATCAAGTAAAGAAATAAAGTAAAACATAATTAAGCAATGCAGAGAAAAAAAATAGACCTATACATCTTAGAACATTTAACCTTATAAATGTATCTATGTTCTCTTGAGAACCTAATTACCATCTCAGGCATTAAAGAACATAAACCAAGGGCGCCTGGGTGGCTCAGTGGGTTAAAGCCTCTGCCTTCAGCTCCGGTCATGATCCCAGGGTCCTGGGATCGAGCCCTACATTAGGCTCTCTGCTCAGCTGGCGGACTGCTTCCTCCTCTCTCTCTCTGCCTGCCTCTCTGCCTACCTATGATCTCTGTCTGTCAAATAAATAAATAAAATCTTTAAAAAAAAAAAAAAGAACATAAACCATCCCCAAAGTCCCATTAATCCATACTTATTTCAAGATCTTGCATAAGAACTCTAACCTTAAATGCTGCGTTTAAAAGAATTTCACCACCTCTTGAAAAACAACAGGAGTAGAGTGCCCTCTAGAGTCTAACTTGTATTTTTAATGTCAAATTGAGGGGAAAACCTCTTTTTAATCATTTCTGGCTATGTTCATTAAAATTTAGAAATATGGTAAATTTGTCTATTGCTGCTACAAAAATGTATTTATCTTTAAAATTTAGTATGATTTTCTTTCTCCCAAGAGAAATATCTTTGGACATTAGTTATCTACACAGAACCAAAAAAAAAAAAAAGAAATAAAACAAAACAAAAACCCTAGATTTTATTTAATATGTATTACATTTTATTTTATTTTATTTCTGTGATCTAAATGTACAAATATATTTGAAACAAATCTAATGCTAGTAGGGCTACTTTCATCTTTTATGTGTACAT
Source organism: Neogale vison (assembly GCF_020171115.1). Classification (NCBI taxonomy): domain Eukaryota; kingdom Metazoa; phylum Chordata; class Mammalia; order Carnivora; family Mustelidae; genus Neogale; species Neogale vison. Next base: position 78,247,908 of record NC_058093.1, read on the forward strand.
GTTATTTGTTTATATTTTGCATTCATTTCAGTCTATAATTTCCCAAAAGGAGAAACAATATTTGTTCATCAAACATGTGAGTCTCCTACCTCAAACTGAGACCATACACGAGGGTGACTAATAAATGCTTTTACAAATAGATAAATGAAAATACAGTGATTAAAATAGAGGCATAACTAGATATGTACTTGCCGTATTGGAGACACATAGATCAGGCCAAGGCTGTAACAATACACATAATAGGAACAGGTTTATATAGAATATGTGAAGCCTGAAGCTCCACCCTCAAATCAGAAACTAAAACTCAAAGTCCAGAAAGATGAACAGTTTAATAAAAGATAGGCTTTGCTTTAATATCCAATGATCAGTTCTTTACCAATAAAGTCAAGGACCCAATTTCCTTAATTGTAGAGCAGGAATAATCTTGACAGACGACCTTATCATTTTTTTATCTATGTTACATGGAAATGTAAAGCCCCTTCTAAGGGCTTTATAAAAAAGTATATGTCCCTGTGTGTGTGTGGTCTTATTTCTGTATTATGCATAAAATTGAGAGGATTAGTTAAGTTTGGCTAAATGAGGTCATCCTTAAATAAAAACATTAGTATTCTGGTATTACCCCTGACCACTCTTCAAGTTTTTTACCAGTTTTCCCCCTTTGCACATATATTAACCGTTCCTCACATGTAAATATTTTACATATTCTTTGTGACTTTTCCCCACGACCTTTCTCTTTTCCCCTTGAAATTCTTTCTAGGGAATCTCTTTCCCTCCAATGTCTTCAAATACTTCCTATAGCCTGGAAACACTCAAATTTACCTCTACAGATCTAATTCCTAACATCTAGATCTATATTCCAGTTGCCTGTTTTATACTTCCTGCATCTACAATGCCAGAGAAGCCCAAGGCTGAAATCAAAGACATACATGTTTGAGATAAGATGCTGTCAGTGCAAAATACATCAAAACATGCTTAGAACTGTCCTCCTCAGCCGCAGCTGGACTCAGAGAAATGATGAAGAGGATGTGAGGCCACCAGAGGGACCTTGGCACTTCCACCCCGGTATGATTCACCGGTACGATTCACCTGTGCCCTACATTAAATACAATCTATTGCTGACTGTTCAAAGCTTATGTATTAAGTTTCAAAAAGCTTAATACATAAGGATTAGAGGCACAAACTACAGATGCTACAACTGACACCCAAACCAAAATTCATGTTCATCATCTAACTTGTCTTCTGTTCTTTATTTATTTTCTTCTCCCCTCTTCTGCCAGGTTGACCAGTCCCTCCTCCACTCATCTAAGTTGCTTGCCTAGTGGAGTGACACAGCTCTTCAGCCTGAGAGTCTGAGTTTTACCTGCTTTGTTCTTATTATGCTATCCTCACTGCAATTGCTGGTTATTCATTATTACCAGCATAGAAACACTTGTGCCTATTCTGAGTTCCATTATTTAGTAGCAGTCCTAGGTCTTCATGATCTTGAGGCTCATTTCCCCCATGAATATAATAATTCCTTTCTTACCTGCTGGCCCACTGCTATGAGGAGCCTGTAATAAAACAGGAGTCACTTTTCACTCTTGAAGTAGTCAAACCTCAGGTTCAGTGGACACATTGTATTCCTGAGTGAAAGTGTTTCCCTAATCTAGCAGAGCTGGAATTATCAAGAAGGGGAACTGTAAATTCAACAGTTGGAGCTCATGGTGTGATGCTGAGAAAGACCAGTTCAATTTCTATGTCCTAGTTCCTGGACCTGTGCATTTTAGCCATGTGACACCTCATTCTACATCAGCTAATGATTCAAGGAAGTCTTGAAGGACATTAGCTGAACCACTCTGTAATTTTAATCATCTAAGTGTTTTTAGGTGACGTGGTATGTGGTAGGACCAGAGGACCTGTTGGCTGTGCACCGAGTTTTACACCTCTTTCTCTATGAAATGAGTCCCTCGATCTGAGAAAATGTTATATGGTACCGCCTTAGTAAATCACGCATTGTGTGAGTGCTTCTGGTGTTGCAGAAGCGCTGCTAGCAGGTAAGAAAAACCATATTTCAAGAAGATACCAATTCAAGTAAGGAAGAATCACTGTCATCTTCAGGGTCGAAAGGGGTTGGTATAACCAACTTGCCATCAAATAAGTGGTTGATCTCCTTATGGGATGATGACAAAGTAGGAGCTTATCACTGAAATCTCTAGCAGGTCCAGGATTGAGTGGCAGCAGTTGCTGGATCAGCCTTGGCAAGGACTCCATGCAGTTGAGCCCAGGTTTAGACTCCATCACTGCCACCAACTCTACTCTGTTTATGAGCCCGTTGTGCAAATGTTGAGGTAATTCAATGTAGGAGCTGACCAATATCCACCAGTAGGGTCATCCTGTCCACCTAACTAGTTGGTCTTTCTTGTGTGTTGAATGTGTTCCAGTGGATAGTATCATCAGAGAGAAGACACACACACACTCCTTTGTCCAGCTCAAGCCTCTAACTCAGACATTTTGTCCTTAATCTTCTAATCTTGGGATGCCTGCATGGCTCAGTCAGTTGAGCATCTGCCTTCGACTCAGGTCATGATCTCAGGGTTCTGGGATTGAGTCCCACATCAGTCTCCTTGCTCAGCAGCAAGCCTGATTCTCCCTCTGCCTGCTGCTCCCCCTGCTTTTCTCTCTCTCTCTCTCTCCCTCTCTGAAAAATAAATAAATAAAATATTTTTTAAAAAATCTAATCTGCCCATTCCATTCCCCTGCCCAAGCCAAGTCATTCACTACCTTTTTGGGAGATGTATCTTTACCTCAGTCGTCTTGTCCTTTCATACAAAGTGAACAACTATGTCTAATGCTCACATGTCTGCTCACTGGGAATATTTCCTTCTTCCCAACTGTCCTTTAGGGTCACTCTTGAGTAGTACTAGAGTGACGTAGCAGCTCATATTTTGTTCCACACATGGAGTCAACCTATCTGAGAACTAGTCCTTATATGTGAGGTAAGGGAGATAAACTCTGTTAGTATAACTGAGTCGGGTAAAACAGAATTTAGGTTATTCATTAACATAATTTATTTGTCCTCATGACCTACTTGGGCCTGATCCCAAAAGTACAGTTTCCATTTATCTTAGTCCAGTTGGAGTCTTAACAAAAATACCATAAACTGAGTGGTTTATAAGCAACAGATATTTATTTCCCGAAAATGGCTGGGTAGTCCAAAATGGCTGGGAAGTCCAAAATCATGGTGCCGACAGATCTAGTGTCTGGCAAGAATCTGTTTCCTCATAGATGGCTATCTTTCTGACTATAACCTTACATGGCAGAAGGGGCAAGGGAGGTTTTTCGGTCCACTTTTGAAAGGGCACTAATTCTATTCATGAAAGCTCTGCCCTCATCACCCAATCACCTCCCAAAGACCCCACCTCCTAGTACTCTTACCTTAGGAGTTATATTTCAACATATAAATAGGGGGGACACAAACATTCAGATCATAGCACCATTTTATAATGAATTGCCACCATGCTTATCCAAACTTTTCAACTCAGTGATCTACCTGGGGTGTGGTAAGCCACTAGCTAATGGGCAGGTATTCAGTCTCTACTAGTGCTGGTAATTCTCTCTTGTGGAAGACATACTTGTGTTAAAACCCTAAATGCTGCAATTTTCTTGTTCGGGCTTCCGGACACTGCATATGGAGTCCTTATCTGGTTCTTGCATAGCTGAGATACAGGGCAACTTGCCCTACAGCCTGGACCTGCTGCACAGCCTTCTTTTTGCTATGGGCTCAACTTGAAACTGGCAACAATCAAAGTCACCTCATGAATGAATCAAAGTAGTATTTTTTTCCTTTATTTATTTTATTTTTTTTATTTTATTCTATATTTATCAGAGAATGAGAGAGAGAGAGAGTACAAGCAGGGGAAGTGTCAGGCAGAGGGAGAAGCATGCTCCTTGCCAAGCAAGACCCCGATGCAGGACTCAGTCCCAGGACCCTGAAATTATGACCCGAGCTGAAGGCAGACGCTTAACTGATTGAGCCACCCAGGCATCCCTCAAGGTCCTTTTCCAAAAGAACTAAGGCTTCTCTTCAATCAGTGGGCTCTGCATCTGTAAACTAGGTCTGATCACTCTGATAACTAGCTCAGATCCAGTATCTATTTTCCAATTTTCCCTCTAATATCAGCCTTCTTTTCACAATTCGCTTTTCCATATTTTGAAGCTAACAAGGTACATGCTGATGGGCTTTCCATCTCTCTTCTTCTGAGCAGCATGATGTGTGAGCCCTTGGCACATATCCCAGTGGGCCAAGGCTTCCTGGTTACCACACTGGCCTTGTTGCCCATTATAGTAATTATGCCCAAAACACAACCATTTGGCCTCAGATATTACAGAACCTGTCACTCCCATTTTCTCTAGGCAACCACAGATGGCAATCTCCAATTGTGCTGTAGCCTACAGAGAACAGCTTTAGTGATAGTCTCACATAATAAATCCATTCTAAAATGCCCACCTCCTGAGTTTCTCACTCCATTCCTCAATATTCTGTCAAGGAAGTTCTGGTTTCTCCTCCTACCTTCAAAGTGGTATAATTAGGTCAACAGGGTATTGAAATGGGCTCCAGGTGTCCTCTCTAGCACATTAAATTCTGGGTCATGGGCATATAAACCCAAGTCTATAAACTCTCCACTTTGCAGCCTTGCTTTCTACACAAGCCCCAGGCCAATGTGCTCAAGATGTTCTCCCACACACTTTCCCAAGTTCCAGCTGGTACACCTTATTCAGCTCCTGCATTTCTTTGAAAAGTAAGCAGTCCTACCCCTTCCCCCCCCCACACAAGCTTTCCCTCTCAAGCTATGCTGCTTCGACTCTTATTTCTGCTTTATAGATAATGAAGGAAGGAAGGAAGGAGGATGTCTTAAGCAAGTCAAGCACCATTTTACAAGGCATTTGGCCCTGTGGAGGTCTCTCATGCAAAGTATTTCATCCGCAGGCAAGGAGAGGCTGCTCTTCTCTAACATGTAAGGGAAGGTCACCTCTGCCACCCAGGAGAATTGAGAGTTCAAACTTCTGTGGCACATCCACCCAATTTCCTCATCCTATTTATCAAGTTTCCACTATAAAGGCCCTGATATGAACTTAGAACCCCTGTTATGGCCACTCCTTTCATCTCCTTTGCTTCTTGACCACCTTCACAATTCAGTTCCAGTCCCAGTCCAGTCCCTGATTGCAAGACGTAAGAGAGACTTTAAACACAGCCTTCTGGCTGACATTGTATTCTGATTTGACACTTGGCTGATCTGAGCCTATGGTTCTTCTTCAAGGCTTCCAAAGCAGGCCAGACAATATACTCTCCTTACTTTCCCACATCATCCAACTAGTAGCTCTATCCATCATCTCACCTTAGCTATTGCATCTCACATCCACCACAGGTAAGGTTCTTAGCCATCGCGACACCACAGTACCCCAGGAGTTATCATTCTACTTAACCACATTACTTTTCTTCTAAACAAACAAACAAATAAGCAAGCAAACAAACAAGAAACCTCTGAGACCCATTAAGTACAAAGTTAGAAATGATATTTACTTAGCAAAACAACATTCAGTATAATCAAAACCTCTGAAAAACTATTTTCAAATAATCCAAATAATCTCAAATAATTTTACTTTCTCTTACTTTTGTCGGGCAAGCCAACTTGTGGCTTATTTACAATACACATTCTTGACAATTTCACTTTGAAACTATTCTAATGGAACTGAGCTAGGAAAAACACAATAAAACCATTATTTATCCATTCTGGGTACAGTCCTTATCAAGGCTATAAATTTATAGCAAATGAAGTGAGTCATGCTTTTCTCTTCTCTGTGTCCTAGGCTGAGATTTTAACTTCTGTGCAAAATGAAAATGAATCTTTAAATTGTCCATTTACTTGGTCTATTAGTAGAAATTCAAATAATCTTTTGACTGCATTAGGCATCCCAAAAAATCTGCATCTATTCCTAAATTAAATAATCTTATTCTATTAAAAAATTTGCAAACAGTTCAAAAACATACATTAGAATCAACCCATGTAATTTTAAAAATATTTATACAAGTATGTCCTGGAAATATATACCATCCTAAGTCTATATAGAAATAGATAGATAGATATAGATAGATAGATATAAATATATTTCTATATAGACTTAGGGTGGTATATATTTCCAGGACATACTTGTATAAATATTTTAAAAATATAAGTCTATATAGAAATATAGACTTAAGATGGTATGATTATGGCTCATTGTCATTATCTTCTTTCCTCCTGCATATTTTTTAATTTTTTCACAACAAAAATGTATTCCATGTAGTTAAAAAAAAAGTTATATTACATGAAAATTTTGCAATTAGATTTAGGATGTCAAACCGTTGCTTGAGAGGTAATGTGTCATATGCATTCTGCTATCCTATTATGGCCAAATTTTCCCACTTAGCCCTCATATTTCACACTTTTACAAATATAAATCTCTAGTGAAAACAGTGTCATCCCTAACAGAAAAACGAAGGACAAAAAATATGTAAGAAAATTTGCCAAAACTCTGCAAAATCCTGAAGTGAACAGATGTATTTATGCTGCTCTTCTGTTTCCTCCTTCTGTCTCTTTTCACTATGCCACTCTCATCTTTATCACCAGCCAAACAATATTCTTTTTTTTTATTTGACCATAAAACTTTTCTTAATTACTTATTTTTAAGTTATGTATTCCAGTTAGTTAATATGCACTGTTATATTAGTTTCAGGTGTACAATATAGTGATGCTACAACCCCATACATCACTTAGTACTCATCACAGCAAGTGCACTGGTTAACCCCCATCATCTACTTCACCCATCCCTCCACCCCTCTCCCCTCGAGTAACCACCAGTTTGTTTTCTATAATTAAGAGTCTTTTACCCAGTTTCTCTCTCTCTCTCCCTCCCTCCTTTTGTTTATTTGTCTTGTTTCTTAAATTGCACATGAGTGAAATCATATGGCATTTGTGTTTCTCTGACTGACTTATTTCACTTAGCATTATACCTTCTAACTCCACCCTTGTCTTTGAAAATAAGAAGATTTCATTCTTTTTATGGCTAACTAATATTCCATTATGTGAGATAGATATATGTATATATATGTATATATCTATCTCACATCTTCTTTATCCATTCATCAATCAGTGGATGTCTGGGCTATTTCCATATCTTGGCTATTATAAATAATGCTGCTATAAACATAAGGGTGCATGTATCTCTTTCAACTACTGTTTTTGTGTTTTGGGGTAAACACCCAGCAGTGTGATTGCTGATCATAGGGTAGTTCTATTTTTAACTTTTTGAGGAAACTCCATACCGTTTTTTCCACAGTGGCTTCATCAGTTTGCACCCCACCAACAGTGCACAAGAATTTCTTTTTCTCCACATCCTTGCCAACCCCCTTCATTCTTGTTTTTTGTTTGTTTGTTTTAGCCATTCTGACAGGTGTACAGTGATATCTTGTAGTTTCAATTTGCATTTCTCTGATGACGAGTATTGTTGAACATCTTTGCATTTGTTTGTTGGCCATCTGGATGTCTTCTTTGGAGAAATGTCTGTATGTGTCTTCTGCCCATTTTTATTTAGATTGTTTGTTTTTGGGGTGTTGAGGTTGATAAATTCTTTATGTATTTGAGATGTCAACCCTTTATCAGATATGTCATTGACAAACATTTTCTCCCATTCTGAAGGTTGCCTTAAGTTTTGTTTTTCCTTCACTGCACAGAAACTTTTTATTTTGATGTAATTCCAATAGTTGATATTTGCTTTTGTTTCCCTTGCCTCAGGAGACATATCTAGAAAAAAAAGTTACTATGGCTGATGTCATAGAAGGTACTGCTTGTGTTCTCTTCTAGGATTTTTATGGTTTAATGTCCCACATTGGGTCCTTAATCCATTCTGAGTTTCTTTTTGTGTATGGTGTAAGAAAGTGGTCTGGTTTCATTCTTCTGCATGTTGCTGTCCAGTATTCTCAACAGCATTTGTTGAAGAGACTGTCTTTTTTCCATTGAATATTCTTTCCTGCTTTTTTAAATACTAATTGACCATATAGTTGTGGATTCATTTCTGGGTTTTCTATTCTGTTCGATTGACCTATGTGTCTATTTTTTGTGCCAGCACTGTACTGTTTTGACTATGACCACTTTGTAATGTAAGTTGAAGTCCAGAATAGTGATGCCTCCTGCTTTGTTTTTCTTTTTCAAGATTGCTTTGACTATTGAAGGCCATTTGTGGTTCCATACAAATTTTAAGACTGTTTGCTCTTGTTCTGTGAAAAGTGCTGCTGGTATTTTGATAGGGATTGCAGTAAATCTGTGGATTGATTTGGGTAGCATGGGGATTTTAACAATATTTGTTCTTCCAATCCATGAGCATGGAATATCTGTCCATTTCTTTGTTTTGTCTTCAATTTCTTTCATCAGTGTTTTATGTTTTTCAGAATACAGGTCCTTCACCTCTTTGGTTAGAGGTTGATTCCTAGGTATCTAATTATTTTTGGTATAATTATAAATAAGTTATTTTCTTAATTTCTTTTTCTGTTTCTTCATTACTGCTGTAAAGAAATACAACAGACTTCTGTATATGGCTTTTGTATCCTGTGACCTTATTGAATTCATTTAGCATTTCTAGCAGTGTTTTAGTGGCGTCTTTAGGGTTTTCTATATAGAGTATTATGTCACCTGCAAATAGTGAAAATTTTACTTCTTCCTTACCAGTTTGTGATGTCTTTTATTTCTTTTTGTTGTCTGATTGCTATAGGTAGGACTTCCAATACTATATTGAATAAAAAGTGATGAGAGTGGCCATCTTATCTTGTTCTTGACCTTTGGGAAGGGCTCTCAGTTGTTCCCAATTGAGAAGGATATTTGTTTTCTGTGGGGTTTTCATATATGGTTTTTATTATGTTGAGGTATATTCCTTCTATACCTACTCTGTTGAGGGCTTTTATCATGAATGAATGTTGTACTTTCTCAAATGCTTTTTCTGCATCTATTGAAATGATCTTATAGTTCTTCTCCCTTCTCTTATTGATGTGAATTATCACATCAATTGATTTGTGAATATTGAACTACCCTTGCAACTGAAGAGTAAATCCCACTTGATTATGGAGAATGATTTTTCAAAATGTGTTATTTGATTCAGTTTGCTAGTATTTTGTTGAGAATTTTTGCATCTATGTTCATCAGAGAACCAGCCTGCTGCTGGTGTCTTTATCTAGTTTTGGTATCAGGGTAATACTGGTCTCACTAAAGGCATTTGGAAATTTTTCTTCCTTTTCTATTTTTTTGAATAGTTGGAGAATAGATATTAACTCTTCTTTGAAAGTTTGGTAGAATTTGCCTGTGAAGCCATCTGGTCCTAGAATTTTGTTTGTTGAAAGTTTTTTGATTACTGTTTCAATTTCTTTGCTGGTTATCAGTCTGTTCAAATTTTCTATTTCTTTCTGTTTCAATTTCAATAGTTTATATGCTTCTAGGAATTTATCCATTTCTTCTAGGTTGTCCAATTTGTTGGCATATAATTTTTCATAATATTCTCTTATAATTATTTGTATTTTGTGGTGTTGGTTGTCATTTCTCCTCTTTCATTTCTGATTTTGTGTAGTCGGGTCCTTTTTCTTTTTTTCTTGATAAGTCTGGATAAAGGTTAATCAATCATACTGATTTTTTTTCAAAGGATCATTTCCTAGTTTCATTGTTCTGTTCTATTTTTTTTTTTTAGTTTCTATATCATTTATTTCCACTCTAATTTTTATTATTACCTTCCTCCTGCTGTTTTAGGTTTTGTTTGTTGTTATTTTTGTAGGTCCTACAGGTGGAAGGTTAGGTTGTTTATTAGAGATTTTTCTCTCTTCTTGAGGAAGGCCTAGATTGCTATAAACTTCCCTCATACACTACTTTTGTTGCATCCCAAAGGTTTTGGCCATTGTGTTTTCATTTTCATTTGTTTACTGTACTTTTTAATTTATTCTTTTATTTCCTTGTTGACACATTCTTTGTCTAGTACCATGTTATTTAAACCTCAATGTATTTGTGTTCTTTCAAGATTTCTTTCTTGTGGTCAACTTCTAGTTTCATACCTTTGTGGTCAGAAAAGTTGCACAGTATGACATCAATCTTTTGATTGTGATCTAATTCTGGATAATTTTCTGTATGCAATTGAAAATAATGTGTTTTCTGCTGTTTTAGGATGGAATATTCTGAATATATCTCTTAAATATATCTGCTCCAGTATGTCATTCAAAGCTGTTGTTTCTTTGTTTATGTTTGTTTTGATCATCTGCCCATTGATGTGTGTGAGCTATTAAAATCCCCTACTATAATTGTATTATTATCAGTTAGTTCTTTTTATGTTTGTTATTAACCGTTTTATGTATTTGGGTGCTCTTATATTGGGTGCATATCTTTACAATGGTTTTATCTTCTTGTTGGTTTGCACCCTTATTATTATATAGTGTCTTCCCTTGTCTCTTATTACAGTCTGTTTTAAAATCTAATTTGTCAATATAAGCATTGCTACTTTGGTTTTCTTTTGACATCCATTTGCATGATAGCTCTTTCCTCCATCCCCTTACTTCCAGTCTGCAGGTATCTTTTTGTCTGAAATGAGTCCTTTGTAGGCAGAATACAGAATGAGTCTTGTTTTTATATCCATTCTGTCACCCTAATTCCTGTTTGGTGCATTCACATTCAAAGTAATTATTGATAGACGTGTATTTATTCCTATTTATTATTTTTTTGTGGTTGTTTTTGAAGATTTTCTCTGATGCTTCTTTTTTTGTGATATTGCTGATTTTCTTTAGTGATATATTTGGGTTTCTTTCTTCCTTTTTATTTTTTGCATATTAATGATTTTTGATTTGTGGTCACCATTGGGTTTATATATAGCTTCTTCAGCATATAGTAGTCTATATTAAGTTGATGATCATTTAATTTTGAACCCATTCTTTACTCCCCCACTACCCATGTTTTAGATGTATGTTGTTATATTTTATATCTTTTTATTTTGTGAGTTTCTTGAGTGATTTTTTTACAGAAATATTCATTTTTATTGCTTGTGTGTTTCCTACATTTATACTGTCATATTTTGGTCTCTCCTTTCCACTCAAAGCATCCTTTTTAATATTTGTTACAGGGATGTTTTAGTGGTCATGAACTGCTTTAGTTTCTGTTTATCTGCAAAACTCTTTATCTCTCCTATTCTCAAAGATAGTTTTGCTGGATAGAGTATTCTTGGCTGCAGATTTTTCCTATTCAGGACTTTGAATATATCATGCTATTCCCTTCTGGCCTGGAAAGTTTCTGCTGAGAAATTCCCTGCTAGGCTTATGGGTTTGCCTTTTAAGTTACTATCTCTTGCTGCTTTTACTATGCCTTGCTGCTTTTAAGATTTTTTCGTATATCTTGCCATTTTAATTATAATACGTCTTGCTGTGGATCTGCTTTTGTTGATTTTAGGAGCTTCTATGTCCCTCTTGGGTCTGGATATCTGTTTCCTTCCTCAGGTTAGGGAAGTTTTCAGCTATTATTTCTTCAAATAGGTGTTCTGTCCCCCTTTCTCTCTCTCCTTCTGGGACTCCTATAATATGAATGTTACTGTGTTTGATGGAGTCATTGAGTTCCCTAACTCTATTCTAATTTTGCATTGTTCTTTTTTCTCTCTTTTGTTCAGCTTGATTATATTTGTCTGTCTTCTGGGACACTAACTTATTCCCCTGCTGCTTCCAGCCTGCTGTTCATTCCATCAGGTGTTTCTCATTTCATTTATAGAGCCCTTTATATCTGTTATGTTATTCCTTATCTCTGTGTTAAGGATACTTAACTCTTGTCACTCTTTTAGCAAGTCCATGCAGTATCTTTATGATCATCACTTTACATTCTCTATCAGGAATGTTACTTATAGCTGGTTTTGCTCAGATCTCTGGCCATGGCCTTGTCCTGTTCTTTCATTTGAGATAAATTTCTCTCTTCTTATTTTGTCTAAGTCTTTGTGCCTATTTCTGTGTGTTAGAAAAGTCAGCTACATCTCCTGTTCTTGCAGGTAATGGCCTAAAGAAAGAGAAGAAGTGCCCTGCTGTGCTGCTGTGTAGCGTCCCCTATTCCCCCTATTCCCTATGGCCTGGCCCTTCTGGAGTATCTCCAATGTATCCTGTGTGTGCTGTGCTGTTGTGTTCCAGCTGCTTTATTCTTCAGGCAAGTCATCTTCAGAGGTCCTCTTTGCACTTGTGGGCAATGTTTGGTTCCTGGCTTGAATGTGGTGCATTTTAACCATGTGTGCTCTGGTCTGCTTGTGAAATGAGACATGTTATCAACATCACAGGAAACTAGGCTCCACAAAACTCACATGGGGAGAGATGGTGGGAGCAGGGGTTTGGGCCAGTTTTCTGGAGGAAGGGACCCACCATGCTGGGACTGAGGCAAGTGTGACTGGGAAAGGCAGTATACACTGGAGCTCTGTGGGGTGGGCTTGGTGTAAACAAGTTTGTTAACCAGTGTTGGCACATGCTGGTTCCTGCAGGTGACCCTGTGCTTATGCTGAGGGGCAGGGGAGGAAAATGGCTTTGCTAGTTCCTTTGTTCTCAGAAAGGTCTCTCTGTGAATACTATCTGGCACATTGTCTGATAACCTCCCACTGCGTATCCCAGGTCCTCTTCAGATCATTGTTTCCAGGCTGTATGTCACAGGTTGCTTTCCCACAAAAATTTTTTCTAAGAGCAGCACAGTGCCATCTGGGCTCTATCCCAGCCAAGTCCACTGACCTTTAATGCTCCAGGCTTTAAGCAGCTGGCTGCAAGAACTCACAAAATTCAGGCCTTGTCACTTTCCAAACCAAGTGCTATGGGGGATTCATTTTCTCTGTGCACTCCCTGTGTGCTACTCTGTCTCTTGCCCTTCTGTGTGACCACAGCTCCTCCCTACTGTAGTGTGTTTAAGATGTTTCTCTTCCAAATTGCATCTCTGCACTTCCTACCTTCTTCAATGTGTCTTCTTCTCTGCCTTTAATTGTGGAGCTTATCTTATCAGTCTTCAGGTCACTTTCTGGGTATTTAGGATGATTTGATAGTTATGTAGTTGTATTAATGGTGAGCCTATGATCCTCCTACTCTGCTGTCATATTCCAAAGTTCAGCAAACAGTATTCTTAAGCTGATAGATCTTCTGTGATATCAAGAAAGGAAAAAAAACCCTCTGACATATTTATATTTTCATTGACATAATTTGTCAATCTTTCTGGAATTTTTATATTTTAAAAAGAAATATAAATTATTAAAAGTAATAAAATTTCAGGCACCAATAGGAGATGTAATTTTTGCTTCTAATGCTCCTGTAATGAGACCATGTGAGGCAGCCCCAGATGGATAAAACCATTTATAAGTCCCTTTGTAAATAAGTGATCATCAATAAGAGGGTAGTGTAATGGATTCTTTATCAGACAGAGACCATTTGCTGTGTGACTTTGGAAAGTTCTTTAGGACTTCTAACCCTGAGTCTTTCCATCTGTAAAATGAAGAGAATATCTACCTTGCAATGCTTTTATAAGAAGACTAGTAATGAGATAATATGTGTATTGCAATTGTATTAGCATGAAAGTAGTTTCTCAGTAAAGGAAAGGTTCTTTCTACCTTCCTTCCTTTGTTAGTTTCACAGAGTCGCCATTAAGAAGTACCCCAAGTTGGGCAGATTAAAACAATAAAAACTTATTCTCTTAATGTCTGGAGGCTAGAAGTCCAAAATCAACATGTCAGCAAGCTTAGTTACTTCTGGAAGTTCTGAAGGAGAACCTATTCCATGCTTCCGTCCTAGATTTCAGTAATACCAACAAACATTCCCATTCCTTAGCTTGTCACTGCATTACTCTAATCTCTGCTTCCACTATCATGTGGCATTCTCCATGTGTGTGACTGCATCTTCACATGGCTTTCTAATAAAGACATGTGTTATTGAATTTACAGCCTACCCTAATCCAGTGTAACCACATCTTCACCTGATTATATCTGCAAAGACCTTATTTCCAAATAATGCTATATCTACAGGTACCATAGGTTAGGAGTTCAACATATCTTTTTGAGGTACACAATTCAACCCACAATATCTCTTGATTCTATAATTACATCATTTTCTTCCATACCATAACTGAGAGATTAGTCCAAGAGAAGATAACTGAAGGAATGGATCCTATTAACAAGCTTAGCAAGAAAATGATAGAAGCAGGTAATAAGTGAATCCAGCAAGCATGCACAAATAGTGTGACGTGTTCTCTCGATCATTCAACTCTGTTTCAGTTTAAGAACAGTATCCTTTTGGAAATTGCACATCTGGGAGTTTTCTCCCTTACACATGCAAATGCATTTTACTGCCATTTTAAATTTTCATTCTTAAATTCTTAAATTCTGCTCGTTCTTTAATTCTGCTATACTTTTAAACATTAGCAAATCCTTTTTCTCATTTTGAAAAAGTATTAATCAGAGACTCCCTGCAAGTCACCAAACTACTAACAGAGATGAACATGGAATCAGGAAGAAAACTCACTTCTCACCACACATTCTTTTAACTTATTTACACTTATCATGTATCTGTATTACATGCAAAATAATTTAATTTAAAAAGTTACCAATACCTATGGGTTTATACCATCTTTCAACATACTTGTAAGCTCCATCTACTTAAGAAAAGAGACTTTCATTGTAGAATTTCCTCATAAATCTTCAAACCTCATGAATAGTTCCATTCTGGATATTACTATCTTTCTTTTCTTAGAAAATTTGCCACCAGATAATGAAATGTGGATGATACAGAACAATGTAAGTATAAAGGGCTGTGAAATCCTTGAATAAATCTAACAGCCATGTTTTCCATTTGTTCTCTCTTTCAAAGAAGAAGATATACAGCCTCATAAAAATACAAGAAGAGCAGGAAGAAGACCAGAAATATATGCCAAATTATATGATATATATATCATATATATATATATGATATATATATCATAAAATATATGATAGAGCAAATATATGATAGAGCATAATATAAAATAAAACCAATTCAAAAAGAATTTCATATAAATTATTGGAAAAGGAAAGATTCATCCCTCAAAACCAGTTAAGAGTTGCACAAAATAAGACCATACAAAAGAATACTCTTTTAATTCTAGAAAACTCTGTCTCCATTATTTAATACAAATATAAGAGGTATATTATAAACTCTTTCTACTCAAGTGGTAATGAGGCAGATGTATGAAAAAGATTTATACCTGAAGTCAAAAGTCCTCAGTTGAATTCCTTGTTCTACCCAATCCTGCCTGTGTAATTTGGGAAATCATCAATGTAGGCTTTACTTACCTTCCTATAACAGTGCTATTGGGCATAAAAACATAAAATGTGGTAGAACTATAAAATGCTACTAAACTGTAAACTATAAAATGTATAAATTATAACTTGTAATACATATTGTAAACTATAAAATGCTACTAAAATGTAGGCACTGCTAATAAAGTGCACATCTCCCCAAAGTAAACAAAATGCCATGAAAATTTTTTTCTGTCATTTTAAGATTCTCCAATGCCCCTTGTAATTTTTTAGACATTCTGTATTCAAAATTGAAGAGAATAAAATTACACCAGTGCCTATTACTGACTAATACCAATACAATATTAAAATTCTGGGTAAATCACCAGAAATACTGTAAATATGGCTGCTCATGTATGAGTATGTGTGCGTGTGTGTGTGTGTTTGTGTCCATGTGGCTTTGAATGTAGCTGAAATAGCAGCTTAAAACCGTGAAATGCAGAAGCTCTTGAATTAAAATCTATCACTTATCCTCCAACTACTAAATGTCATATGAAATGTCCCCTGGCTTACCTAAGAAATAAGGCTAAAACCAAACTATCAATTCAGGGCATATGGCAGTTTAAGGAATGTGCAAATGTTTGGAAAAGAGAAAGATTTGTTGAGACCTGCATACAATGATGCCATGAAATAAGAAAGAAAATGTTTCTCTGAAAGAATGAAAGAAAGAAAGTGACATTCTACATATGAGTATATAATAGCTGTGATAGTCAGAATCCTAAAATGATCCCCATTGAACTCACCTTTGTATAATCCTCTCCCCTTGAATTTGGCAGAGCCAATGAATATAAGGAAATATTACCCCAGTATTACATTGTATTACATGGCAAAAAGACTTTTGTAGATGTAATTAAGGTCTCAAATCAGTTGACTTTGTACAAATCAGAGGGGAGATTACCTTGGGTAGTTCTGACCTAATCACATGAACCCATACATTTTCTCTGGTTAACTTAGGAGGAGAAAAAAAAGCAAATAACCATATTGTGAGCTGCTTACAGAATTGGCTTTTAGTTACTTGGAGTGGTCCCATCCAACAACTAACATGAACACAAGTACCTCAGTCCTAAAGCTGCAAGGATCCACATTTCTGCCAATAACCTAAAGGAGCTTAGGAGAAGGCCCAAATCCTAGAAGAAAACTGTAGCACAGCTGGCATATTGATTGCAGCCCTGTGATATCTGAAAAGAGAATTCAGTAAATCTATGCCCAATGTCCTGACCCACAGAAACTTGAGATAATAAATTAGTGTTGTTTTAAGCTGTTAAATTTCTGATAATTTGTTACAAAGCAATATGAACTAATTCAGTAGCAGAACAGTAGAAGTTGCTTTCCCTCTCCTAGTGCTTTACTATTGATTTATAAAGAAAGCAAGCACAAAAACATAGCTTCTGGATGACATCTTTAACATTTGGATGTTTATGCCTAGTGAGCTAGTAATAACAGATGTTTAAAAACAGCAGTTTGTCATAAATCAATTCTCCCTAGTCACAGAGTAGTTCCCTCTTGTTTACCACAGAGATTAGAAAGATTCTTAAATATTCAAGCTGACACATACTTTGGATAATTTAAGATGTTACCAGATTGCAAGCTGTAATCACTTTACACTTAGGCATATAATTTCCTAGGATTTTTATGCCTGATAGAAATACTCTTACATAATATATATCCATATACTAGGAAGAATAATTCAATTTAAATCAATAATTAATATTAAGTATCTAGTTATTAATAAATAGATAAGTATCTACTGTGTGCCAGAAGCAAGGTTAGGTGCTAGGATTAAAGACTTTCCCAACCATTGTTTACAAACATGTATTCAGGGACTTCATGGTTAATGGTAAATTGTTAGAAGCATTGCCACTAAAATTAGATATAAGAATACTATTGCTACATTATTTGATATACTATTAAAGTTTATCCTTACCTCTGAAGAAAGACAAAAAGAAATAAAAAAGATGGAAGTATTAAGGAAAAGAGGAGGAAATTGACATTATTATTATTAGACAGTATTACTGGCTACATAAAATTCCTATAAGAAACTACTGATAGAACACCTGGGTGGCTCAGTCAGTTAAGCATCCAACTCTTGATTTCCATTCTGGTCATGATCTCAGGGTCATTACATCAAGCCCCCCGGTGGGCTCCACACTCAACAGAAAGTCTGCTTTCCCCTCTCTCTCTCCCTCTACCTATCCTCTAGCTTGTATGTGCACTCTCAATCTCTTTCTTAAATAAATAAATAAATCTTTTTTAAAAAGAAAGTACTGATAAATTATTACAATAAATCAAACATAAGATATCAAATACATCCATATGCACAACCAATAAATAACTGAAACCTAGCATTTTAAGAGATACTATAATGTTGCAACAAAAACATAAGGTACCTAGGAATAAATGTAGTAAAAGATATGTAAGACATTTATAAACTTTATGAAAAAACATTAAAGAAAACTAAGTAATATAAGGACAGAGACTTCTCCCTATTCTGTAAAACTGATGCAATTCCAACCAAAAATCAAAACATTATATGAATTTGATAATCTGACTCTAAAAAAGAATTGATATGAACAACAAAAGAGCCACAACTAGCCAAGACCGTTTTTGAAAAAAAAATTAAAAATATGGGGAGAGCTTACCTTACCCAATATCAAGACATATTATATAGCTTAAGATGGTGTGACATGACCTCAGAAGTAGATAAATAGGACAGAATAAAGAACTGAGGAACAGATTATGTATTGGGAAAAAACATTTACAGTGAGGAAATTTTGGAGCAGCCAAAAAAAAAAACAATGCTAAAGTAGTAGAAAAATAAATTCAAGATAATTGAAAACTCATGTTAAAATCAAATTTAATCTTTTTAGAAGAAAATACAGAAGAATTCAAGAAAATTTTTAATACTTCTTCAGCAAGATTTCTCTATTTTTAAAATAAAATAAATGATAAAGAACTGATACATTAAATGTTAAAGCATTTGAGTATTAATAGTTTCCAATTTTGAGGGACGCCTGGGTGGCTCAGTTGGGTCGGCTGCTGCCTTTGGCTCAGGTCATGATCCCGGCATCCTGGGATGGAGTCACACATCAGGCTCCTTGCTCAGTGGGAGCCTGCTTCTCCGTCTGCCTCTGCCTGCCACCCTGTCTGCCTGTGCTCACTCTAACAAATAAATAAATAAAATCTTTAACAAAAAAAATAGTTTCCAATTTTGAGAAGTCAAAACACCAGACAAAGACGGAGGAAAATTTGTCTACAACTCTTGTAAGTGGCAAAGGATTAGTATACCAAATACATAAAGAAAAACCGATGAGAAAAAGAAAAGCATCCCAGTAGAATAATGGGAAAAAAAATTGAACAGGCAATTTACAGAAGAAACCCAAATTCTCTATAAACATAGTAGTTCCACTCTGAAGAATTTTTTGCAAATATGCCCAAGGAGTCATACATAAACCTTACTCATAAGAGCAAAAAATTGAATAAATTTTGACTGTCCATCAATACTAGAATAGATATGTAAATTATAGTATATTCATAATATACTATTCATTTATATAGTTTTGAAACATCAGTATATTGTTTAGGAATGAATACAAATGTAGTTAAAATACAAAGACACGCACTGAAATGATAAACATCGCATACAAAAAAATGTATCTTTTGATCTGAAGAAGAAGGGAGAATGACATGTGATTGAATTCAACATTTAAGAGAAGGGCACCACTACTTATCCAATTATCTTAGTGTCTGACAGAAAGAAATAACTCGACCTTCAAATTGTTCTAATTAATTCATGCATTTGGGTCAGTGGAAGTTCTGAATCAATATTGCACACTTCATAATGTCAAGGAAGTACTATACAGAGTGAATTTACTGCTTTGACATTATTCTAATGAGATACATAAATCAGTAGATTGCATTTCTTTTTCATTCTCAGTCTAAGACAATGAGTATTTTAGGTCCAGAAAGTCTTTTGATGATGGCTTGTAGCACTGCAGTTTTTCTAAGAAAGAGTAAACTCAAAATACAAAGTAGATATAAGTAAGGTTAATTGTTCCTTAGAAGACATCTTCTGAAGTTTATAAACTGTTTCCTTGACAAATTCTAATCAAATCAAATTTTTTCTTTTCCTAATTTATTATGAAAATTTCAAACAACCCAAAAAATTGGTAACTATTATAATGAACTAAATTTTGCCATTTTCACTTTAACTTATTTTTATCATCATTATTATTATTTTCTGGCTCATAGGTTTAATTTTTCTTGTCATAAAAAATCTACATGCCCAGGGCACCCCGGGTGGCTTAGTTGGTTAAGTGTCTGCCTTTGGGTCAAGTCATAATCCTAGGGTCCTAGGATCAAGTCCTGCACTAAGTGGGAAGCCTGTTTCTCCCTCTCACTCTGCCTGATGCTCCCTGTTTGTACTCTCTCTGCATGTCAAATAAATATATAAAATGTTTTTAAAAATCGACATGCTTATATAAATCAGCACCCTTAAATCTGAATTAATAAAGATTACTACATCAAAAAAAAAAAGGACAGGACCAGATGACAGAATAAAAGGATGAAAGGTCCACTGTTCATATCCCTCCATAGCAACAACAATTTGACAGCCATTTGCCAAGAAGTACCTTTGTAGGAGCTTTAGGATCCAGGTAGGAGATTGCAAAACTCCAGTGGAGCCCAAGACCAAAAAGGGCCAATTTGTGAAAGCAAGTCCACACACTGGTGGCACTCACTATGATCCTGACTACAGATTCAGAAACTGCTCTACCCTCTGTGGACTCAGCTACAACCTTATTTGGTCTTGATCCTACCACTAGCACCATCTGCTAAGGAATCTGGGAGAAGTCACATTGTCTCATGCCTTGGGTAACAGTCGCCAACAACCTCAGCCAGAGCTGTGGACTCTGAAAGTCCTGACCTGGCTCCAGCCCCTCATGCCATGGTTCAGGAGCAGTACTTCCCAGAGAGGGGTCCAATGGGAGATATACCCATCTGTACCCTCAAAGCAGATCGACCAACCTAGGTTTTCTTGTGAATCCTGAACTCAATTCCAAATCATCCAGACATGAAATGAATAAGGACACAGCAGACAGTAATAACACTATACACAGGTGGATTAAAGAAACATATTCAGGACATCCCATCAACAGTAGCAAACCACACATCCTTCTCAAGTACATGTAGAACATTTCCTATATAGATTATATGTAGGGCCACAAAGCAAAGCTTTGTAAATCATACCAAATATTTTTTCTGACCACAATGGTATGAAAGTAGAAATCAATAACAGAAGGAAAATTGAAAAATTTACGATTATATGAATTTTAAGCAACATACTCTAGAATGATCCATGGATCAAAGGAGAAATCAAAAGGGAAATAAAAAAGTATCTTGAAATAAATCGAAGTGGAAACACAAAAAACCAAAACTCATGGGATGCAGCAAAAGCAGTGCTAAGTGGAAGTTTATAGCAATAAAAGACTACATTCTGAAAAGGAAAGATCTCAAATAAGCAACCTAACTTTATACCTCAAGGAACTAGAAGAAGAAGAAGAAGAAAAAACTAAGCCCAAAGTTGGGAGAAAGAAGGAAATAACAAAGATCAGACAACTAAATGAAATGGGGACCAGAAAAACAATAGAAAAATAAACAAAACTAAGAGCTGGTTCTTAGTGATGCTGTGGTCCATTAGTCAAGGTAGGAGATATTAGCAGGTGCATTATAAGTGGGGACAAATGAGAGGAACCATGTCATGTCCATGGTTCTGTAAGCAGAGGAAGCTTAATCACTAGTCTTAAAACAAGAAGGTATAAGCATGCCTCTACAGAAGTAGATCAGATCAGACCACCTCATTTTAGTGGAGGCCAGTATGAGAAAAAGGGACAAAACTCGGGCTAATGGAGAACCTGTCATGAGTAAATGTATGCTAACCACCACCATTATACACTACACACAAACCCTTAGTCTCTTGAGATAGAGTAAGAAGAGGAGAGACTTTTGAGAGAGAAAAGAAACAGCCTTTTAGAAAGTTTGAATTTTGAATTGACTGGCTATTTCCCCCAAAGAGGCTATTCTAGGCAGAAAAGGCTGAATGGTCTTTAATAGATAAAACTAAGTGTACTGATCTTCTATCTACCCTAACTCCACCATTCCAAGGATTCCAAACAAAAACCCGTTCTCAAAATCAAAGGACATTATTTGTTCTGGCAGCTGTGTCCATAAGGTATAACTTTTAATAAATGGCCATACAGGTTCAGGTATTTCTATTTCATGGATTAAGGTGATGAGAATTCTTGTTTTGACAAAACCTAAAAGTGTTCTCAAGGTTTTATTTTTTAAACCTATATCACTTTGGACAAATATTCCCATCAGTCAAGTAAAATTTGTTGAATTTTTTCCCATAGTTTGTACAAAAAAAAAATAGAGGTTTATTTTGTTTTGCTTTCTACTTTCAGTCTCTGACTTACCTTACATATAGATCTCATTCTTCTTTAAGATAATTACCTTCACTAGACTCCTTTTCCTTTCTAGTAAGCATGTTATTTCTTTCTTGTCTTCTTGGTTAAAAATTTTATTTTTTTAAATATTTTTTTATTTATTTGACAGAGATCACAAGTAGGCAGAGAGGCAGGCAGAGAGAGAGAGGAGGAAGCAGGCTCCCCGCCAAGCAGAGGGCCTGATGCGGGGCTCAATCCCAGGACCCCGGGATCATGACCCAAGCCGAAAGCAGAGGCTTTAACCCACTGAGCCACCCAGGCGCCCCTTGGTTAAGGATTTTAAATGAACCATATTTTGTTCATCATTAATTCCATAGTTTTTCAATATTAATTTTCTCTACAATCTCTTGCAAATTTAAATTCCTACCCCTTTACTGAAATAATACTCTCATAAATCTCCAAGACTTCCTAATAATTCAATCCAACCTTGACCTCTCTACTGACTCTTCACATTATTGAACACACTCCTTACTCAAAGAGTTCATCTCAAAGACCTGATAATTCTTCATTCTAAATATTTCTTCTTTCAAAATTTCTATTTTTACTGTCAGTATTTCAGTAGAACAGCTCCCACCTGCACCATTACAGGTGATTTTCACACTCCTTAGCCCCGTTCATTTTAATCCATTTTTTATACCACCATGAAAATAATCTTTCTAAAAGGTCTATCTCATATAGAACTCTTCTGTTTAAGAAAAAAATCCGTTTCCTTTTATTTGCTCCCACCTACACAACTTATCTAAATTATAAAAACTAGTATTTCTGGGGCACCTGGGTGGCTCAGTGGGTTAAAGCCTCTGCCTTCGGCTCAGGTCATGATCCCAGGGTCCTGGGATCGAGCCCCGCATCAGGCTCTCTGCTCTTCAGGGAGCCTGCTTCCTCCTCTCTCTCTGTCTGCCTCTCTGCCTAGTTTCTCTCTGTCAAATAAATAAAATAAAATAAAAATTATAAAAAAAAAAACCTAGTATTTCTTAATTCTGGCTCACACATTAAAATCACCTGAGAAGCCGGCATCAGGGAAATACAAATCAAAACCACAATGAGATACCACTTCACACCAGTCAGAATGCCTAAAATTAACAAGTCAGGAAATGTCAGATGCTGGCGAGGATGTGGAGAAACCCTCCTACACTGTTGGTGGGAATGCAAGCTGGTGCAAACACTCTTGAAAACAGCATGGTGGTTTCTCAAAAAGTTGAAAATAGAGCTACCCTATGACCCAGCAATTGCACTACTGGGTATTTACCCTAAAGATACAAAGATAGTGATCAGAGGGGGCACGTGCACCTGAATGTTTATAGCAGCAATGTTCACAATAGCCAAACTATGGAAAGAACCTAGATGTCCATCAACAGATGAATGGATAAAGAAGATGTGGTATATATATACAATGGAATACTATGCAGCCATCAAAAGAAATGAAATCTTGCCATTTGCGACGACGTAGATGCAACGACGTAGATGGAACTAGAAATGAAATCTTGCCATTTGCGACGACGTAGATGAAATCTTGCCATTTGCGACGACGTAGATGGAACTAGGGTATTATGCTGAGCGAAATAAGTCAATCAGAGAAAGACAATTATCATATGATCTCCCTGATATGAGGAAGTGGAGAGGCAACATGGGGGACTTAACGGGTAGGAAAGGAATAAATGAAACAAGATGGGATCAGGAGGGCGACAAACCATAAGAGACTCTTAATCTCGTAGAACAAACTGAGGGTTCCTGGGGAGAGGGGGGAGGGAGAAGGTGGTGGGGTAATGGACATGGGGGGGTGCTGTGGTAAGTGCTATGAAGTGTGTAAACCTGGCAATTCACAGACCTGTACCCCTGGGGCTAAAAATACATTATATGTTTATTTTAAAAATTTAAAAATTAAAAAAAAAAATCCTTGCATGGAGCACTGGGTGTGGTGAAAAAATAATGAATACTGTTTTTCTGAAAATAAATAAATTGGAAAAAAAATATATAAAAATCCACATAATTCCTTTAAATAGTTACATAGTCTTCCACTGAATGGTTATAGCATAGTTTATTTACTTAATCAAGTCCCTGCTGATGGAATTTAGGTTATACCCAAAATTTTATGTTAACAATGACTTGGAATAAACATCCTTATATATAAAAAAAAAAAATTTTTTTAAAAATCACCTGAGAAGCTTTAAAAACATATGGATTCCTCAGTCTCACAACAGTATAGGTAAATGAAGACTCTCAGAGTAGGGCTCACTTTGAGGTTTTTTTTTTTTTAAGATTTTATTTATTTATTTGACAGAGATCACAAGTAGGCAGAGAGGCAGGCAGAGAGGGAGGAGGAAGCAGGCTCCCCACTGAACAGAGAGCCCGATGCGGGGCTCGATCCCAGAACCCTGGGATCATGACCTGAGCCGAAGGCAGAGGCTTTAACCCACTGAGCCACCCAGGTGCCCCGCTTTGAGTTTTTTTGAAGAGTTTCTCAAGTGAGTCTATTGTGCAGTGAAGGCTGAGAATCACTGATCTGGGACTAAATCAAGTCATAGATGGTAGACACTGTCCTAGGCCTAGGACAATGGTATATCACAAATTAAATAGGCTGGGAGAGCTTGTTCCTGAACTTAAGGTCTGCTAAATTAGAATCTCTGGTGGAAGGTGCTGAGAATTTCTTTTTTATTTTTTCATTTGTTTTTTATTTTTTTTAATTAACATATAATTTATTTATTTTTTAAATTAACATATTATTTGTCTCAAGGGTACAGGTCTGTGATTCATCAGTCTTGCACAATTCACACTCGTCATAGCACATACCCTCCCCAATGTCCATCACCTAGCCACCCCATCCCTCCCACCATACTCCCCTCCAGCAATCCTCAGTTTGCTTCCTGAAATTAAGAGTCTCTTATAGTTTATCTCCCTCTCTATTTTAAGAAAGATTTCCAAAAAGGCACCTGGGTGGCTCAGTTGGTTAAGTATCTTCCTTCAACTCAGGTCATAATCTCTGGGTCCCAGGATCAAGCCCCACATCAAGCTTCCTGCTCAGTAGGGAGTCTGCTTCTCTCTCTCTCTCTCATTCCCTCTTCCCCTCACCACTGCTCATTCTCTCTCTGTCTCTCAAATAAATAAATAAAATCTTTTTAGAAAATAAAAAGTAAAAATAAAAAAGTGTTTCCATGCATTCTTATCTAGCCAAAATGGCCCTGGTTTAGAGACATGCATTGGAACCCAATCACATAGCAATGCAACTCCATTTCTAATGTGCACATGAATCACCTGAGAAATCTTCTAAAAATACAGGTTTAATTCATAGCTTGGTGTTGGGCTTGAGATTCTGTATTTTTTTTAATTTTTTTTTCAATTTATTTATTTTCAGAAAAACAGTATTCATTATTTTTTCACCACACCCAGTGCTCCATGCAAGCTGTGCCCTCTATAATACCCACCACCTGGTGGAGATTCTGTATTTCTAATACACTCTCAGATAATGGCTATGTTGCTGGTTTATGCGTTACCCTTTTGAGTGATGTTAAAGAAAAAATAATATTGAAGGAAACCTGTTAAAGCCTGGTAAGGAAAATTTTATTCGAAGTCCACATAGGGACATAAGATGGAATACTGCAGTGGGGGAGAGAGATTGGGCTCAACTCCAAATACAGCACGGGCAAGTGGGATATAGAGTTAAAGAGTAGGGTAGGGGTCAATGGATGGAAAATTTCTGAAAGGAAACAGTAGGGCTAAAGGAGGATTCTGGCTAAACCCACCTAACAAGATTTTTGTTGAAGGCAGGCTATGGTGATCTGACATCACCTGAGGGGTGTTGGAAGATGAGGAACCCACTCAGCTATTGAGGGCCTGCCCTGGAATGGGTTGATTTGTCACTAGTAAAAACTATATTAATGACTTCTGGATTCTCTGAGAGACCTTAGGAGTTTAGCTGAGCGATATTCATGACAGACTGTCTCTGTGATGTCTGCCAGATATCATACATCTACTTTAGGGTGCCTGGGTGGCTCAGCTGGTTGAGCCTTCAACTCTTGATTTCAGCTCAGGTCCCGATCTCCGAGTCATGAGATCAAGCCCCACATCGGGTTCTGGGCTTCTTGGGATTCTTTCTCTCCCTCTCCCTCTGCCCCTCCCCCGACTCACATTTCTAAATAAATAGATAAATAATAAAATCTTTAACAAATATCCACTTTAGTTAGACTAAACTTGTACCATTTTCCCCCTGAGAAATTTTGCAATTCTAGAGGCAATTCTTGGATCTTCATTCTGATTTGTAATAATGACTGCATGGCTCCTCAAGTCTTATTGCCCCAGATGGGGGAGGCCCATTCTAAAACACCATCTATTTCAACTTCTTATGTGTATTTCCCTTAGTTGTTCACTGACTTGTCAAGTTGTCATTCTACTACTCACATGATTCCGGGATTGACTTTTAGACAGTATCAGAGTAATTTCCCTAGATTGAAAAGAATGACAATGGGACAGAAAATAATTATAATGCTACATATAATATTATCAGAATCCAGTTGCTGCCAAATATTAATGAAGATATCATTTTATAATTAGCCATGCCATTTACACACATCATGTCTAGCCCAATATAGAAACTCTATAATTCTGATTATTCCAAACTGATGACTTTGAAAATGTTTTGACTGAGCTCAAGATTTCAAGCTTTGACATGCCATGCCTTCATCTAAACATGTAAGAGTTATTTGAAAACTAATCAGAGTATGTAAAAGTTATTATCAAGGAGTATAAGTATTGAGAGAGAATTCTCTAAGGGTCTCGCATATTTTTACACTTTTTATGAGCAGAGGCACTGAATATCTATTGTTCTAGATCATCTTTTCAGGAGTATTGGTAATGAAAAACTTTGGTAAATAGAAATAATGTCTCTCTTGCCAAAGGTAAGTAACCTAATGTCCATTATAAAAGATTGTGATTTCTTTAAGTTCAGCGTTTCTCTCCTATAAAACCAGCTACAATGTAAACAGATATTACCTAGTCCTATTTACATAGTACTGGGGAAATAGAGGCTCAAAAAACCTATACAAAAATGTTGTATCTATCACTATTGCTGTGATTAATAAATTATTCTTTCTCTCTAATCTAAGAGTCTTGTGTTTCTGATAGCATCCATGAGACTAAATTGTTGGTCTATTAAGAGGGCAAAATTTCAAATCCTTAAATTTCTTAAGAATAAGAAATAGTCTGCTGAAGTTGCTATCTTGATTCTTGACAGGTTACAATGAATCACTTACATTTTTCTAGAATGGGAGTCACACCATCAGTTGCTACCAAATATGTCATTGTAATGAAAGCAGGCTTTTCCTTAAAGTACCTTTTTAAAAAAGACTTATTTATTTATTTGAGAGAGAGAGAGCGCATGTGCATGAGTATGCACCCACATAACCATGAGTGGGACAGGCAGAAATAGAGGGAGAGAAAATCTCAAGCCCCACATGGGGCTTGATCCCACAACACTGAAATCATGACCTGAGCAGAAAGAGTATACAGCTTAACCAGTTGTGCCACCCAGGCATCCCCCCCTCCATGAAGTATTTTAATAGCAAAATGTAGTTATCAAAACTTAGGGCAGAAAGCAGATGTATAGTATCCATATAATCTAAATCTTAATACCTAATATAAAACATTTTCATAGTTATGGGTGTATTCAAGCGAACATTTTATATCAATCACATTATTTACTTTTATAACTTACCTTAAAATGATCAATAAATCTCATTCCTTTTCTGTATCCACTTACTTTAAAGGTACTTTAATTTCAAAAGAAATTCGTGAAATTCTAGAATTGGATGGGATATGATATTACCTAATATAAATTTCTACTTTTAGGAAAAGATAATAAAGCCCAAAGACATAATATGACCCCACTTTTTTTTACCATAATATATCTTCTCTAGATGTAGATCTACACTATAGCATGTGAAGAAAAGTTAAACAAAAAATTGTGAGAATCGTTTTTCAGAAAATGTATCACTTGAGGAAATATTTTGTCTTTAGGAATTATCTATTTTATCTTAATAGCACAATAGAACAGCATTTCAATACAATATTATTAAATGGTTTAAATAATTCGTAAATATATTGAAATTTAATTCTATTTGAGATTGTTTTTTATTTTGTTTTATGCACCACATTTTATATATGACAATTAATCACAGACTTCTTTAGATATCATTTCCTTAAATATGTGGCTTATTCAACTGAAATTTCTAGGACACATTCTCTGATATAATAAAAACTGAGAATATTATAGTAAGAAACCTTAGGTATAAGAAAAATATCTTACAAGAAAAACATCCTAATTTCTTCTTAAGAAAACAAATCACCCATATTTTCTAAACTTGTCACCCTAAAAAGTGATCACAAAGAAGAGCATTTAGCCATAAAACTGGCAGAACTTGCCATCCAATAAAAACACTAATGTTTATAAAGTCCTTACTATATGCTAGGAAATATTTTGACTTCTCATAAATATAAACTGATTCAAACCTACCAACAGCCTATGAAGTAAGTTCTATCATCTCATATTTAAGGATGAAAAAGCTAAGGCTCAGGATGTATAGAATTTGGCCATAATCACAGACTTAGTAAGTGATATAGTCAGGAATTAAACCCACAAAGTCTGCCACCAAAAGCTATGTACTAAACACTATACTACACTATTCACTACACCACTATGCAATGCAACTGCAGTTGTATTGTTTTCAAATTTGCCTCAAAATTCATCTTTCTTTACACAAATATTTAGCAAGTACCACATGTCTGCCACTAAGCACTATAGGCAAACACAATGAAACAGGGGGGGCAGCCTCCAGTAAATCATCCCCTAATTATCCCTTTGAAATTTTTATTAATCTATGATTTTACTTTAATTTATAATAATCTGGTACCTGTCTGTAGAGAATTTGCAAGTAAAAAGCCAATATCATCTCTATTAATATGAAATCTAGGATGCAGAGACCGAGGCAAAATAAAAATCGACATGTTCTTCTGGATTTAATCACCTTCATTAATCATTAAGTTTCATTCAGAGACACATATATCTGCCATCCACCCCAACCCCACATACAAATTTGTCCATAGTCTATTCAGAACTGCCACTTCTCATTGTAGTGAAACATGAAACAAATTCAGTGGTAGATTCAAAGGCATATATTCAAAGAAGTAAAGTTTTCCCCACTACTTAATAAAAACTCAAGAAGCCTGCTTGCTACTTAATGCTGTTAGTTCTGAGTGTTCCTGACAGCCTATTTTATCTAATGATGCTGAGCTGAGCCCAGGAATTCTCTTCTTCTTCCTAAAAGAAAGCCCTCATTAAAATGGTACTAGGTACAAACTTGTTGAAGCTATCGCAGCTCAAAAGCCAGAAACTCACACAATGGGAAAATACTAGGACCATTCCTTTAAAAGACATGAATGAGACTAGGATAAACAACACCACTACTATTTCACAGTGCACAGTATTAGTTTTAATTCCATTAAGGAAGAAAAGGCATTTAGAGCAATGAATGGGAAAATTCTCTCAGTGCTTTCTCTTGCTTAATAACATAAAAATTACATAATGTTATGATGTATATCTGAAAATCCCAAGAAAATCAATGGAAAAACAACCACAAACAGTAAGATAACTTGGTAAGGTAACAGAATATATAATTAATACCACAGAAATCAATTGACTTTATTAAAACAACAACCATTTAAATGACATAATGGAAAGAATAGCATTTAGAATAGCAACAAAAAATATCAAATAATAGAAATATACTTAAGAAATATAAAAACCTCTATAAGAGAAAATTATAAAAAAAAACCTTCCATAATAGAAAAATGCAGACTTGAGTAAACAGAAGGCATTTTCTAGAGATTTTTCATGAAGTTGAAGATTCAGTACCAGAAAGATGTCAGTTCTGCCTGTGTTGATTTTTGAATTTAATGTGATTCCTTTACATTATCAACATCTTTCTTCCTAGAGTCCATGAAATTGGTTCAGAAATCGATATGAAAAAATAAGCAAGTGGAGTGCCTGGTTGGCTCAGTCGGTTAAGGGTCTGTCTTTAACGTATTGCATGGAGCACTGGGTATTATACACAAGGAATCATGGAACACTACACCAAAAATGAATGAGGTACTGTATGGTGACTAACATAACATAATTTAAAAAAGCATCTGCCTTTAGTTCAGGTCATGATCTCGGGGTCCTGGGATTGAGCCCCATGTCAGGCTCCCTGCTCAGGAGGGAGTCTGCTTCTCCCTCTCCTTCTGCCCCTTTCCCCAACTCATGCTTGCTCTCTCTCTCAAATAAATAAATAAAATCTTTAAAGAATAGAAAAGAAAAGACAAGACAAAACAAGCAAGAAAAATAGGACAGGAATACCCTAAAATATAGGAACTATGGCTGGGCAAGTGGGCAGAAAGATGAAGATATTAAATTTTCAAACTCAAAAATTAGATATTAAAACTAGATATTAAATTATCAAACCTCAAAAACTGGGTATTAAATTATCAAGCCTCAAAAATTAAAATAATATAGCATTGGCATATGGGTAGTCAGACTGAACATGAAACAAAATTGAATCTGCGGGTGCACTTGGGTGGCTCTGTCAGTTGAGCATCTGCCTTCAGCTGATGTCACAATCCCGGGGTCCTGGAATGGAGCCCCAGTTGGGCTTCTTTCTCAGTGGTAGTCTGCTTGTCACTCTCTCTCTGGCCCTCCCCCTGCTCGTGATCTTTCTCTCTCTCAAATAAATTAATTAATTAATAATCTTTAAAAAAAAAAATGCCATCAGTGACATAAAAAGACAGGAATTTAATTTTTAAAAGTATAGCACAAACTATCATATGATCTCCCTGATATGAGGAAGTGGTGATGCAACATGGGGGCTTAAGTGGGTAGGAGAAGAATCCATGAAACAAGACGGGATAGGGAGGGAGACAAACCATAAGTGACTCTTAATCTCATGAAACAAACTGTGGGTTGCTTGGGGGAGGGGGGGTTGGGAGAAGGGGGGTAGGGTTATGGACATTGGGGAGGGTATGTGCTTTTGGGTAAATTGGAAGGGGAGGTGAACCATGAGAGACTATGGACTCTGAAAAACAATCTGAGGGGTTTGAAGTGGCGGGGGGGTGGGAGGTTGGGTACCAGGTGGTGGGTATTATAGAGGGCATAGCTTGCATGGATCACTGGGTGTGGTGAAAAAATAATGAATACTGTTTTTCTGAAAATAAATAAATTGGAAAAAAAAAAAGAAAAGAAAAAGATAAGCCACACAAAAAAAGTATAGCACAAACTTACACATGCTTAATGGTTAAGAAATATATAAATACTAGAGTAAAAATGGAACTCAACCTTGAAAATGACCTGAAGTTCACCTGCAGAAGGACACTTAGGAAAGGGTACAGCCTGTAACTCACTATGAAGTAGTAGAAAGAGAATTGTCACAGTTTCCCAACCTTAAATACTTAAATAGCCTGTTTTGCTCCCTTTGAGATGAGCATGCATTTTTAATAGGGACTTGTTTCATCAAAACTGCAATGTGACACATTATATAGCTTACTTCAATTAATATCTGTTTCATTGCTGAAAATTCTTTTGTGGCTTTCTTTTTTGTACTCTTATCTTCGCCAGACAGCTGAAGACTTTGAAACTGTAGCAATGTTTCAAATCACCAAAACAATAGTTCCAAATAAGAAGTCAATTCTGCAGGATTTGGCCATGTCTTTTTAAGGCCTTATATATAGATTCTACTTTCCTCTTTCATTGTGAGAAAAGTTATCAGCATAGTTTAGTCTTCAATCCATATTCCATTGTTTCCCTTTCTTTTTTTTTTTCAAAGATTTTATTTATTTATTTGACAGAGAGAGAGAGAGATCACAAGTAGGCAGAGAGGCAGGGGAAAGCAGGCTCCCTGCTGAGCAGAGAGTCCGATGTGGGGCTCGATCCCAGGACCCTGAGATCTTGACCCGAGCCGAAGGCAGTGGCTTGACCTACTGAGCCACCCAGGTGCCCCCATTGTTTCCCTTTCTTTAAAGTGTTGTTCTTGGGGTGCCTGGGTGGCTCAGTGGGTAAAAGCCTCTGCCTTCGACTCAGGTCATGATCCAAAGGTCCTGGGATCGAGCCCCACATCAGGCTCTCCGCTCAGTGGGGAGCCTGCTTCCCTTCCTCCTCTCTTTGCCTGCCTCTCTGCCTACTTGTGATCTCTGTCAAATAAATAAATAAAATCTTTAAAAGAATAAAATAAGGGGCGCCTGGGTGGCTCAGTGGGTTGAAGCCTCTACCTTCAGCTCAGGTCATGATTCTGGGGTCCTGGGATCAAGCCCCACATCGGGCTCTGTGCTCAGCAGGGAGCCTGCTTCCTCCTCTCTCCCTCTCTCTGCCTGCCTCTCCGCCTACCTTGTGCTCTCTCTCTTTCTCTGTAAAATAAATAAATAATATCTTTTAAAAAAAATCTTTAAAAAAATAAAATAAAATAAAGTGTTATTCTTATTGACCTCACAGTACTTGAGGTTGTTCCAGCCATAGATGTATGTTTTATATTTGTGCAGCCTCTGATTGTCTGCAATGTAAATTCCTTCATACCTTCTGCTTGAAGGGAATCATGTACTTTCTCATTTCTTTGAAAATCTTTACTATTTCACGTTTTATTGTTTTTCCTCTTCTACACACTGGTTGGCATTTTGGATCCAGGATGCTTAGACATGTTTGAGATATGGAATGAGTGGGGATTTTTTTTTTGTTATTGTTTTTTGTTTTTCTTTTTTTTAGCATAGGAGGTTTACAAATGTGTGAAGTAATAGCAAAACACAACCTTATAGGATAAAACTTGTTTTGAACTGAGGTAGCTGGTAGATAATTGAGGGGTGGGTATGTGTGTGTGTGTGTGTGTCTGCATGCATATTGTGTTCTCCTTAATAGTGTAGCTCTAATCAGCTGAATAATTTTCTGTGTGCATTTAGTATTTCCCACAGTCAGAATTGTTCATTAATATTAACAATAAATATTATGTTTACACTGTTTACACTGCTCCCTAATATACCAATTACATTAGAACAACTTGTGTCTTCAAAACAAATGTTACAATAGAACTGACTGCACTTTGTAAATATGGAAAAATAAAAACTGAGACCACAAAGGTAAACTCCAAATAGGTCAAATATCTTAATGGAAAAAAAAAATTATACAATTTTGGGGAGAAGACAAGTGCAAGACCAGAAGAATTACTATATATACTGGGAGTGGAGAAGTTTTCTAACACTAACTCAACATCCAGAAACAATAAAAAAAAAAAAAGAAAGAAAAGAAAATTGACAAGTTTAACATTATCTAATTTTTTTAAGTAAGCTCTATTGCCCAGTGTGGAGCTTGATCTCACAGCCCTGAAATTGAGTCCCATCATCTACAGATTGAGCCAGCAAGACACCACTTATATTATCCAAAGTTTTAATTGTCCAAAAAATGCAGTCAACGAAAAAATTCAAGCGGGAAAAGCTTGAAACTTTCCACTGATCAAGGACTTAACTACTTTCTAGATAAAGACCTAAAGAACAAGAAAAAGAGAAATATATTATGTATGTTACATATTAAATATTATATATTTTATTTTCTGATGAATATAAAGTGCTAACTAAATATATGAGGAAAGTAAACTATCTAGACACTTAAGCTAAGCAATTCTAACTAAGAAAAACTCACTAGTTTATTTTTCATTCTGCTTTAAAGTAGACTACAAACCCAACCTGGAAACTCTCCTGTAAGTAATCAACTCAAGGACTTCCACATTGGCGTTCCTAAAGAAGGAATCTTTAGAATTCTCTTTAAAATGCAAACCATTTAACTTTTATTGGCCAGATAAATATTAAAATCATGATTTATTAAATGACATATTAGGATACATCTGTGTCCTTTATATAGCATAAAATTCGAAGAGAAAGGGAGAGAGAGAGAGAATATATATGCACAAATTAACTTTGTAAAACCTTGGCTATCAAAGAGAGACAGATGGTTGACCTGGTTTCAATGCTTAATGAAACATATATCAGAGAATAAAATAATCCCTACTGGCTATTTTTCTTCTTTCTGTTTGATAAAAGGTATTTAGTAAATTAGTTGGGAAATATTTGTATGCTTTGTACAATATGCTTATATAATACACATCTCATATTCTCATTATTGAGGAAAATTATTTCATTGACTATTCTTTCCCTTAATTATTTCAATGGAAACAATACTGACTTTAGAGACAAATTTGGAATTAAAATTTGGCTTAGCATTTTAAGAGCTGGATCACCTTGTACATGATAACCTCTCTGAAATTCAGTCTCCTCATTTATAAATTGTGAACAATCATGGTGCTTGCTATTATTAAAATGCCTGTCAAAAGCCAGGACCATGGAAGGCATTTCTTGAATGCTAATCTCTCCTGTCTGCCCATCCTCTGAATCTACCCTTCCCTTTCTCATTGAGGTCAGAGTCTGACCTCTTTCATACCATACCTTCTGATGCTATTCATCCGAAGGGTTTGTTGCTTTTTAAAATATATATATATTTTTATTAACACATAATGTATTATTTTCTTCCTCCTGAAGTACTTTTGCTTTCTTGATGGTACACTTGTCTCTCCATCTTGAGTATCCAATATATTTTTCCTCCTCTCCACTTCCCTAACAGTCTCTTCTGTTGTAATTGGCAAATGAACCTGAATATAATACCCCTGCCAAGATAATTTGCATTTTAATAAGACACAAAATCTATCCCATTAGTCATTAGAGCAAGCTTAATCATCATATATCATATAATGATTCGGAACTAGTTAATGAGCTTGATTTGAACCAGTCTGAACTTGATTTAACTGGCCTTAGCAACCTGATTTTCTAGAGAAACTATAAAAGATTCTCCACACTCTTCCTTTCCTTGCTCTTCTCTCTACAAGTTTATGGACTGGAAAATTTGCTGAGTACTCCAGAAGCTATGTGCAGACTGGAGTGAGAATTGACTCCAAAATATACCCTCCAAATATGCGAGCAATACCAAAAAGAAAGACATCAATTAATATAATTACATGGTGTTTTTTTTTCTTTAATCTGCTAAGGTCATGATTTATACTAATAGATTTCCTAGTGTTAAACTATCTTCGAACCCTGAAAACCAAAACAATAAAATAAAATAAAATCACTTGGTCATGGTTTATTAATATTTAATCGATTGCTGAATCTAATTTGCTACTGTGTTATGATGGTCATATCTGTATTCATGTATTTTTTAAAAATTATTCTTACTAGTGCTCAGTATGAAGGTTGTCTTTGAAAAACAAATTGTGTCTATTTTGCATGCACACATGAACCAGTCTTTAAAAATGTGGTCTGAAATAGTTAATAACAAAAGAGTTACGTGTCCTTTGAAAGTTAGATTGAATTCAGGTATAAAATAATCTGGGCCTAGTGACTTTTTATTGTTATCTCTAAAAACCTTTTGCATTGCCTACACAATAATCAGTGCAAACACGTCTACCTCCTCTTGGGTCATTTCAGATCATTTATATTTTTCTAGATATTATGATTATATCTTACCTAGTCAGAGATTACCTAATTTATTAGTTTTTTTTATAAATCCATTTTCCAGCTCTCTTTCAAAATTCCTTTCCTAGGGGGATAGAATAAAAGTCTTGTCATGTAATTGTCATTTATC
The DNA here is from genome assembly GCF_020171115.1 of Neogale vison. Lineage (NCBI taxonomy): Eukaryota > Metazoa > Chordata > Mammalia > Carnivora > Mustelidae > Neogale > Neogale vison. The sequence continues at coordinate 78,283,464 of NC_058093.1, forward strand.
CAACTCATCTGCTTTTGGACTATGGCTTAGCAGGGTTTTTACTGTTGTTTTTCAATTGAGATAAAATTCTCATACCATAAACTTCATCTTTTTAAATTGAACAATTTTGTGATTTTTAGTAAATTCACAAAATTATGCAGCCATCATCATATGTAATTCCAGAACATTTTTATCAGCCTGAAAAGATATTCCATATTCATTAAAAGTTCCTCCCCCACTATTTCCTGGCAGCTCCTACCTTACTTCTGTTTCTAAGGATTTGCCTGTAGTAAGCATTTCATATAAATGGAACCCAAGATGTGCCCTTTTGTATCTGACTTTTCACTAGGTATAATGTTTTCAAGGTTTATCCATGTTAGAGTGTGTATCAGAACTTCATTCTTCATATGGCCAAAAATATCCCATTATATGAGTATATCTCATTTTGTTTTCCTTTCACCAGCTGATAAACTTTTGGGTTGTCTCCACTTTTACACTACTATGATTAATGCTGCTGTGAACATTTATGAATAAGTGTTTGCATTTACATATGTTTTCATTACTGTGAAGCATGTACCTAAGAGTGGAATTATGGGATTATATGGTAACTAACCTTTTGAGGAACTGTTACAAAGTTGCTGCATCATTTTACATTCCCACCAGCAATGTATGAAGGTTCTGATTCGCTACATCCTTGTCAACACTCGCTATTATCTTTTTTATTCTAGCTATCAGAGTGGATGTGAAGTGGTATCTCTGACTTTATCTGCATTGCCCTAATGGCTGATAATGTTATACACCTTTTATGTGCTTGCAGAACATTTATCCATCTTCTTTGGAGAAATACCTTTACCCATTTTAAATAGGGTTATTTTTCTTTTCCTTGTTGAGTTGTAAGAGTTATTTATATATTCTAGATACTAGACCCTTATCAGGTAGACTTTTTTAAAAATAATTTCTCCCATTCTCTATACTGCCTACTCATTTTCTTTTTTCTCTTTTTCTTATTTATTTACTTATTAGCAAAGGGAAACCTGGAAACAAGTTTAAAAACTGAAAATAACCATAGGGTGACTAGTTAAATAACTTATGCTGAATTCATTTAGTGAAATATCATATGCTATGCTATCATTAAATATGCTTATAAGGATTATGATATAACATTAAAAATATATTATGATTCTTGAGTATAAAAATCCAAAAAAATATTTTTTCAGTATTTTTACAGATTTATAAAAACTAAATGATACACAGAAAAGTGTCATCATATTGAGGTGGGGAGTATATGAAAAATTTTTCTTTTTCTACTCCTTTTTATGCTTATGCTTATCCTAAAAATATATATATTTCCTTTTAAAGCCCAGAGACATTTGCACATAGTGAGCACATAACATACCCCATCACCAAAGCGAAGAGATAAAACTGCTGGGCTATGACTTCATCTTCCCTTAAGACTGTTCTTACTGTTCCTTTCAAGCTGATTTCATCTCTAAATATACTCATGTGGGAGAACATGAGAACACAGTGCATTTGGCCCTGAGACCTCTAGCTCCCAAAGAACCTCTTCAGACACTTGGCAATACTTACCAACTAACAGGAGGATCAGACGGTAATATATTTCAGTGATTCTTAAGTATTAAAGACTGTATGTCTATCCCTGACAAAGCCCTTTATTAATAATAATGTTCGTGTCTTGATCCCTGTTTGAGTCAAATGTCTGTGATTATTCTCTTTTAGTTATAACTCAAGGAAAAAGGGATAAGTAGTAAAATTCAGGCTCCAGCCCTTACCCTGAACCTTCGCAAAGGAAACAAGGCTAGGAATTGTATTCATCAGGATAAATAACGCTTCTAGACAACTCTGTACTACCCACTCTCCACACTCAGGTAGCAATTCACTCTTTCTTTTCCTATTGAGGAAGTGGGTATGATTTGCTAATTGTTTCAGGCTCCCAAGTTGCTGTGTTTTGGTAAATATACCAAATTTTGGGACTGAATCTGTCTTACTTTTTAGTTTCTGAAAATTGATTTTTTCAGTTCCCTGAGGGAATAAAAAAAGCACTGGTGTTTTTGATGTATATGATATATTTTACAAGAAACTGATTTAAAATCAAAACTACAGATGTATGGGGCAACTGGGCGACTCAGTGGGATAAGCCTCTGCTTGGACTCAAATCACGATCCCAGAGTCCTGGTGTCCTGGGATTGAGCCCGTGTCCAGTTCCTTACTCAGCGGGGAGCCTGCTTCACCTTCTCTCTCTGACCCTCTCCACTTGTGTTCTCGCTCACTGTCCGCTCTCTTTCTCTCTCTCAATAAATAAATAAATAATGTTTGAAAGGGAAAAAAAGACTACAGACGTATGATTTTACACTGCATATTTGTTATCTGATGAGTTAATTCATTTTCAAAAAAGGAATAGAACATAGGAGGTTACTTAGCGTAGAGAACTTTTTAAGGACAGTGGCAGGCTCTTAACAGATATTTCCACCAGGCTAAATGACATGATGAAATACCATTCTCTGCTGTAAGAATGTTTCTGTAGAAAGAACAAGTTTGTTTTTTCCTTTGTTAACATTTGTGAATGTTTATTATGTACCATGCTTTTTAAAAACATGGTCTTCTGGGGACGCCTGGGTGGCTCAGTGGGTTAAGCCGCTGCCTTCGGCTCGGTCATGATCTCAGGGTCCTGGGTTCGAGTCCCACGTCGGGCTCTCTGCTCGGCGGGGAACCTGCTTCCCTTCCTCTCTCTCACTCTCTCTGCCAGCCTCTCTACCTACCTGTGATCTCTCTCTGTCAAATAAATGAATAAAATCTTTTTAAAAAAATGGTCTTCTATCATTCTCACAACAATCTATGAAGGAATCATTATGACTATTTTACAGATAAGGAGGAAAGGGGTTAACTGACCTGTCCAGACTGAACTGGCACAGCTGGGTTTCAAATCAAATCTGTCTCATTCTCCTGTGACCTTGCTCTTGATCATGGTGCTCAGGCTGCTGGTCATTTGGCTCCAGGTTTCTGTTGGGGAACAAAACAAAACAAAACAAAAAAAACAGACAAGGCTTTAGTCTCCAGCTTTCTCTTCTTATGAGCAAAACTACTTTTCTTTGCCACCATCTTATCACTCTTCTTGACAACACAAGTACTTTTATAGCAGTCACCTTTCCTGAGAATAAAAATTAGTGGCTTACTCAGGTTGGCTTCACTGTGGGGATACCTTACTCTCATGACTCAACTGTCTCTAAAATACAACATACAGCAAATTAGCTGTGGGGAGTTTTCCCATTAAAAAAAAAAATGATCCATGGAATACATACCCTCATTAGTTTTCATGAAAGGAAATGTGTCTTTCCTGACATGGATAATGTGTTTATTTTCTGCCCAGTTTTATTTATATTTTATTTCATCCTAAAAGTTAAGATGTGTTTATCTTTGAAACCTGCGTCCAAATAACAAAGACTGCTGGATTTGTCTGAAGTTACAAATTCACTTTCACTTTCTTGTGAATCTAAACCACCTTCAAAAATATGACAGAGGAGATGCAATTTCCAGGGTAGGATCAAAGACCAGAACTTTTATTCCAGCAAAAGTAACTGACTGAGACAATCCTAATAATGCCAATTTTCATTATTGTTTAGGAGATTCCTGCATTTTATGTTAACACTCATTTAAAGAATATGAATAAATAAACAAAATCTAAGCAGGACTGAATTAAATGTGGAGTTCTAGAGTCTAGGTTTTTCTAGAGAAACCCATATAGAATTAAAATTGAAATTGTGAGAGAAACATTAGCATGTGTAGTGAGTAATAATTTATTATATAAATATTTATTGGACATAAAGAATATGTAAAGCACTCTACTGCTTTTAGTGAGGAATATAAAGATGAACAGTAAGTTCTCTGACCTTTTGAGCTTGCACTGTAGTGAGGGAGAGGAGAAATGTGCACAGGAGGTTAAATGTGATGCACATCATAAAATATATGCAATGAATTAAAGATGAAGTCAGAGAAAACAGATACTCATTGTCTTGTTTTTCATAATTATAAAAACTATAAAATATTTCTGAATAAGGAAATACAAAGGAATTGATATTAAAACAGAGCAATATTTTAAAGGCTATTTTCTTAATTATTTAGATTTCTCTTAACTTATTTTCATATGCCACCTTAATAATTTTTACTTTGAACCAGTCTAAACTCTTTAATAGCAACGTGGCTTGTGTTAGTCATCTGCTACTATTTGTAACTGGTCTTAATATCAGTTTGGATTTGTGTGAATTATTCACTCTCTTCCTTGTGATCTTTCAGATTTGGGAAAGGCAAAGGACTTTCTTGAAGAATAACCATTACCTTTTAAGATTTCAAGTTATAAAGGCAAATAGAGATGAAAGTTAATGACATGAAACTGTCCACATACTTTAGGCCAAATGTTAAAGCAGAACTTAACCAATCAAATTGTTCTAAATAGACAATGAAAGTAAGATAGAATTTCTTTGCAGGAGAGGGTGTGGGAAAATATTTCAAGACATATATTTCATGTTATACAAAAAATCCTACTTGAGATTAGTCTTTATTTCTAATAGCTCTTCAGACTCCTGTGGCAATTTATTTTTAAGTTCCTCCTAGATTAACTCCAATTTACATTCTGGAAGAGACAGGCGTGTCTTTACTCATTAATGTTTTCAGCACTCGAAAAGTCAGTGAATCTCCATGCTAAAAGATCTCTGATTACAATGCTTTTATAAGCAGAGGAACAGTTAGAATTTCTGATTCTGATCAGAGAGCTGAAATGATCCGAGAAAAGAGAAAGAATCCTAAACCTACTAAACAGAACTTAACTCTTTAGGGTGGGTCAAATTTATGCCTCCATACAAAAATGTATTCATTAAATGTCTTTTATGGTCCAGACCTCCCTCAATGTAAAATCTAATGAAGAAGTATCACAAAAAGAATTGAAAGGCACCTTTTGCTCACCTGGCTGTGTGCTAATGAAGCTGGGCTGAAAATCCTAACCCTACAGATTAGCTGCATTGTCTTGAACAAATCATTTCCAAACCTAAGTGTCCTCACTACTGAGATGAGTCAATTCTATATAGCTCCAAATTGTAAGGATTAAAAGCAAAAGACAAAGTATAATGTATTACAGACCATCCATAGATGGTAAGGTCCTAGCTCTGGTCAGTTCTTGCTGCCTTGTTTACATGAACATAGGAGGTACAGGAGAAATGTTACCAATTACAAAACCTCAGTTCTTTGAAGATCACTCTTTGGACACTTATCTCTCCATACCTCACCAAGGGATTTTGCCTCTCAAGTCACCAAATTGCTGCAGGTATTCAGGACTCTAAAATTCAGGATCCAGGTTACTGATTTAGCAGTGAATCTAGATCTGTATGGGGGAGGGGGCGGCAGGAAGAAGGTATGCACTAGAAATGGAGTTGAGATCATTAAAATGAGTAAGCCATGTTAGGTAAAAATTCAAGTGCACAGTTCTCAGGATAGAGCGATAAAAGTAGGAAGTCTTCTTGGCAATTGGATTAATTAGGGGTTCTCAAACGCTTTTGTCAAGGTCTTTTTATATGCTTAAAATTACTGCGGACTTCAAAAAAAATTTTTTTGAGTCCATCATGTCTACCGGTATTTACCACATTAGAAACTAGTTGAAATTTTAAAAATATGTATTAATTCATTTTAAAATAATAAATCATTACATATTAACATGTTTATGAAATTTTTCCCTAAAAAATTATCTAGGAAAATGATAATACTTTACATTTCTATAAATCTCTAATATCTGGCCCTTATAAATGATGGCTAGATTTTCACACCTGCTTCTACATCCAGTATACTGTGATATGATACATCATGTAGCTTATGAAAAACTTAACTTGTAACAGAATGAGAGTAAGCAAAGCATAATTAATATCTCACTATTATGAAAATCATTTATAGGCAATTTATATCTTACCATTATTATGGAAACAGTTTATAAATAATTAACATGTCATTGTTATGGTGGAAATGGTTTTGACCTCTAGGATACCTAGAACAGTTTGGGGTCCCCAAGAGTTCTTAGACCGTATTTCATGTTTTGATGATTAATTGAAGTATTTAAAGATTTTTTCCTCCGATATGTCCTAGAGAATGTGGCAAACTACAGCCTATAGTTTTCTTGCTTTTGCAACTGTCAAAATGTTGAAGCAGAAATAAAATAAAATCAAAGTTTTCGAGTTTACATTTAAGAATACAGGAGAAATTTCAAAATCTCCAGTTATCTTCAGAAGAAAATATCGTGTATAATAATTTTTCAAATAAAATTATATGAAGTAAAGTCTTTCTCACTGGGAAGATACTTTTCTTTCCCAGTACACTTTGGCAGCCCATTTCGCCTAATTATTAGTGGGTGGCATTTTTCCTGGCTCAGTCACATTTTTACAAATTGAAATAAACAACAATAATAGAGACAGGAGGATAGGCATAGTGAGAGTATGTTTGCTGCCAATGCCTTGGTGACAATCTGCCCCTTAGCTTTGTAAATTTAAAAAAAAAGTTATTCCACTAATTAACATTGTTAATTAATTTTTTTAAAAGGCATCAAAGAGGACATTTTTACAAGAAGTAGATTAGGTCTTTGGATATAAATTAATCTTGATGAGGATTAAGTGTTCAAAGGGGAAAAAATGACAGTAGAATTAAACAGTTTTACTTAACCACAGATTTATTGCTGATTTCATCATTATGCTATAAAACTTTTTTATAAATGGAATAAACTGCATTAAAGTATCCATTGCTGTTGAGAAGGAACATACCAGGTTTTTGTGCTCAATTATGCCAACAGAATTCAATCTAATACTAAGCTCTTGTTGAAGAGTCTATTCTAGAAATTAAAAGTTTTCCTTGGGGAACAGAGTAGAAACCTATATCAAAATGTGAGAGGCTGGCTGTTAGGTATGAAAAGTCCAAAAGATGTCATCACCTGGTCAGGTGCTTGTATCTAGACGAACAGGAACAGTAGTTCAATGTTTGAAAATCTGAAAGAAGCCTTTCAGTATCCACTTCCTTCCCTGAAACCCTATTCCCTCATTTAGAGATAGAGAAATCTGTGCTATTTCTTTAGCATCTTTATTCAACATGGAGGATGGTTTTTTGCATATTAGTGTGCAGATGAGGTTTTAACATTTTTATGTAATCCAAGCTTGGACTATATTAATTTGGGCAAGAGGCACATTCAGTTCTGTTTGATGTTTTAAAATGTTGAGATAAAAGGAATAACCCCTGGAAACAGCATTTAGTTAAAAAAAATTCTTTTAGATATAAAATAAATTCATTGAGAAGAAGAGAGCCATTTAACTTGAAACTGGTTATGACTAATGTATTCCAAGGTGGCTAAAGTAAACTTTTCTGTTTGAAAAAGACAATCAGAAGAGCAATAAGGTTAAAAAAACAAACAAACAACAACAACAACACACACACACACTTGTGTTCTTGTTCTGTTCTGGCCACAGAATTTTATTTTTTTTTTAAAGATTTTATTTATTTATTTGACAGACAGAGATCACAAGTAGGCAGAGAAGCAGGCAGAGAGAGAGGAAGGGAAGCAGGCTCCCTGCTGAACAGAGAGCCCCACCTGGGGCTCGATCCCAGGACCCTGGGACCATGACCTGAGCCGAAGGCAGAGGTATCAACCCACTGAGCCACCCAGGCGCCCCGGCCACAGAATTTTAATGGGCACATGGCTGCTAAGCAAACAAAAGTAACAAAAACTAGGTAGTCGTTCCTCTTATCCACAGAGTGTGGTTAATTAAAGAGACCAATCACATGTTAGCAATATAAGAAAGCCTGGGTTCTCAAAGCATTCCTATTTCACATTGGTAGTAACAAGGAGTGTGAAATAGTAAGCAAGGTTTATAGTAGCAAAGATAAGAGACAATTTAGATTTCCCCTTAAAGCAGAGTGAGGAACCCCAAAGATAAATTTGGAGGTGAAAACAATATCTGACGCATAACAATTTTTAGATGTCAGGCACTGACCCTAAGCACATCACTTCCACCATGGTCCATTTACCTCTTCACAACAATTCTTTGCTGTAAGCCCTAGTTTATTCTCCTCGTTACATCTAAATGACCCACAGGTCAAAGAAGAATCACAAGAGGCATAGAAAATGTTTTGAACTGAATAAGAATAAAAACACAAGATATCAAGATTTATGTGATTAAAATAGCACTTAGAAAGCAACTGAAAAAGGTGGAAAGACCAAGATGGCAACACAAGAGGCTCCTGAAATTTCCTTCTCTCACAAATACACCAAATGTACAGCTACACTCAGAGAAATTCCCTCTGAAAGAAATCCAGAAACTACTGACTGACTCCTGCACATTGGCAAATGAGAGAGTACGAACATCAAGATGGATAAGAAAAGCTGAGACACATTCTTGCCACAAACATCACCCTAGCACAGGCACCATACAATCAAGAGGGGACACCCAGCTTCCAGCTTCTCCCTGAGAAGTGAGGAGTTTGGGTCATGTATCCAGCACCCCAACTTTAAGACTCCCATCCAAGGGATAGGACCCCAAGACCCCTGACTCTTGAGGGCCAGCAGGGCACACATCCATAAGATTCATGGAACTAAGGCAAACAAAGAAGCAGTTTTTTATTTGACAGAGAGAGAGGAAAAAAGGGAGAGCACAAGGAGGGGGAGCCATGGAGGGAGAGGGAGAAGCAAACTCCCCGCTGAGCAGTGAGCCCAGTGTGGGGCTCTGGGCTCCATCCAAGGACCCTGGGATCATGATCTGAGCTAACAGATGCTTAACCCGCTGAACCACTCGGGTGACCCCGAAGAAGCAGTTCTTAAAAGGTGCATATAAGGCCAGCATTACTCCTATGTCAAAAGTGCCGACTCTAGAAACAGGATACCCAGGTTCAAATTCCAGGTCTGTTCCCACTAGTTGTCCAACCCTGGGCAACTTCTCAGTGCCTCACTTTCCCTCTGTGACACTGGAACAATCATATCTACCTCAGAAGACTTCATAAAATTTAAATGGATTACAGTGTGAAAAGTGCTTAGAACAGAGCCTGGATTGCAGTTATTCTCTCATCTGTGTTAGCTATTTCCTGGTTTTCAATTTGTTTTTTTCTCACTTTATAAACTTATTCTTTTACCTTAATAAATTCATTCTTTCTACCTTTCCTTCCCAGTGGTTCTTCAGATGTGACTATAGAGGATAATAGGAAAGGAGCATTGCCGAGAAAGTAGAGAAACCACGGAGAATAAGGTAAAAAGGAGATAACCTCAGAAAGCTGTCATACTGGCTAACCATAGGACTTTTTCTGCTTTGCTTTTCACATCCAACAGGGTATGATATGTGCTCAGAATTTCGATATATGTGTTTGTCTGCTTGCATTTCCCATTATACATTTTTTCAAATGTGAATTTTTATTGAAGCTATCTTTTTTCCATCCTTGTATATTAGATGCTTTCGGTTCCTCAAGATGATACTCCCAGAACTTACCCCTACTACTTCTCATTCATTCTAGGCCCGTAACACTCTGGGCTTTATACATTCCTGGCCCAAGAAAGTCCAGATTGAGCAGTACCAGACCTGCTTCCCCAAGAAATAGTGTGCACACAATATGAAGTAGAAGAATTGCCAATTATTAGCGGGAAAAAACTGGCAGAATCCAAATAGGCCTGTAGTAGAGTTAAGGGTATAGTACCAATGTTAAAATATTAGTTTCACAAATGTCCCATGACTATATAGGGTATAAATATTTAGGAAAACTAGTTGAAGAATATACAAGAACTCTCTTTACTATCTTTATACCTTTCTATAAATCAAAATTATTCAATTATTTTAATTTTAAAGAAAAATGTAAAAATTTTAAAAATAGTAGAACTTCCAATACATAATAACCAAGGCCTGGGAAGCATGTAGAAGGATGAGTTCTATAAATATTTAGACCAAGAGATCTAGAATATTCAACTTAGTAGGGCCAAATTCATGGATGTAAGTTAAGGATATCATGTTTAATGTTTTGGCATTAGCACCTACTAATAATCTGTTAGGTCAGCTAAATGAAGACTAGATTAAATGATGGCTTGTGGTTAATGAGGTCAAAATGTCAGAATTTCCCTCGAATACTATAGAGGAAGAAGACTAAAGGCTCAGGAGAAAGGATAAGCTGGAACAGATCGATGATCTTCAACCTGCTCTCCCTCTCCCAAACCATCCCTTCAAGAGGAACAAAAGAACACTAACTTCACCCAAGTATTAATAAACACATTGGGAGAGGGGCAGCAGCATCTTGAAGAGCCCTAATGGCCACAAATGCTATGGAGAATATTACGATAGAAATGAGTTGCTGATCTCACTGAGATAAGACTCTACAATAAAATTCCCAAATTGTAGAGGCCAGAAGGTAGGATTAACTAGCAGGAATAGGAGGGTGCAATTATTACAGAAATGGAATGAAAATCAAGTATTTTGACCTGCAGTAATCTGTAGCAATGGCTAGTTGACTATAGGTCCCAAGAAATATAAATGACAGTCTGCTATTAAGGTACTGTTTGGCATATACAGAAGGAAAACTTCTAGGTATCCTGGACAGAAAAATAAATTACCACAGTGGAGATTGGCAGACTTACTTAGCTCCCTGATAGAACCAACCCCCAGACCTCAAGTGAGAGAGAGACTTGTAACATGAGATCAGGAATATACTATGAGTTTTCCCCCATCGCCTGCCTCAGGGGGACCAGGGCCCTTGTCCAGACTGACACTGTCCTTGGGAAAGAAAAAGAATCAGACTTTATGGAAATTTTTAGACAGTAATTCTGAGTTTGTGTTGATCCCTAGAAACCCAACATGCCACCATAATCCACTAAGCAGAGTACAGCTCAGAGAGCGTAGCCTGAGTCTAATAGTAGGTCCAGAGAATGAGAACCCATTCTATAGTTATTTTCCCTGCCTTAGAATGTATGCTTTAAATAGGTATGCTCAGTAACTGGCAGAATCCCAGATTTGGTTCCTTGAGGGGAGATAGGGCTCTTTTATGCTAGAAAGGGTCAAATGGAAGCATCTGAAACTGTTCCCACAGACACAAAAAAAGTAAACCAAAGGAAAAAATTACATTTCTGGGTGAGTGTCAGACATAATACCACCGTTAAAGGCTTGAGACATGCAGGGCCGGTGATTCTTAACATATACTCATTTAATTGCCTTTTAGCTAAGACAAAAATCATAGATTCTTAGAGAATAAAGTGATAATGCTAAAGAAAGTTACATTTTCAAATATATTTTTTCTTAGCTGAAAAAAGTCAAGCACAATCTTTGGCACCTGATACACACTTAGTAAATGCTAACTGCTGTTAAATGCTAGGTTTTTACTTATATAAGAGAAAACAGAAGCAGTTTTCATATACTTGGCACCTCCAGGTACAGCACATCTTTATTCCAGGACTATGTCAAACCTCTTACTGTCATAATTTGGTTTGGAGGAATTTTGATCATTCTGATATCCTAAAGACCATCATACTGATCCACTATATTGACTTGGAACAGATAAACAGAATGTACCAAGGCTTTCTAAGGCATACATATGCCAGAAATAGGAGATAAACTTCAGGACTTCACCATGTTGGTAAAGTTGCTAGAGGTCCAGTGGCCCAGGACATGTTGGAGTATCTCTTTTAAATGATATGAGTTGATACAAGTTATGATGGTATAAATGACACCAATGGCATAATGGAATGAGTTGCTGCATTGATTATAAAGAAAGAGGTTCAACATTTGGTGGCTTCTTAAATTTTGGAGAGTGTATCTACAATATATAGATGTATTACTCCAACTCATATACCAAGTAATTCAAGAGACTGGCCGGTTTTAAATGGACTTGAATTGTGAAAGAGTCTGAAATACGTAGATCTAAGCTGTGATGTAATGGTCCCATCTCTTGGACCTTAGCACCAACAGATCCAATGATACTAAAAGTGCCTTTGGCAGATTGAAATACTATAAGGTACAATTAATATGTCACACTAAGAAAATCACAGCCTAGGTCTTTAGAGTTTTGTTTTATGGCAATGGTATCCTTTTGTAACAATTATGATCAACATGAAAGTAGTTCTTGGCTTTCTGCTAGACCCTGGCAGATAATAATGTCTCACCACGGGCTACCAAGTGATTGTGCAATTTGTACTGAATCATAAAGTGTTATCTAATCCACCAAACCAGATATAGGTTTCTCTGGGATTTAGGACTTCCCCTGTTACCACCACACTCTTCCACCTTTCATAGAGATAAGAATGAGTGCACGTTTCATAAGTATGATTAGTGCCATGTCCACAACAGAGTGTCTGTATAAGTGCGTAAGTGCAGTGTCTGCACCTAGAAGTGCACTGTTATAAGGGACGAGGTAGAGAGGGTGGCCACCACTGAGTCAGGAGAGAGCAGTGGGTCTAGGTTAGTGTCCACCCACCACTGGCACAGGAAGCAGGCTGGGCTTCCTAACTCATTGATCAAGTGAGGGTAGGAAAGAAAAGGAAAGATTGTGGGAAGCCATCTGGGCTTGGGTCCTGAGCTGTATTTGTTCTGCTCAGGACATTTTCATGTGCCCTGTTTTCTGGATTGCTAAAAGATGGCTAAGAACAAATAAACCTTTGAGGAGATGTACCCAGGGCAGATAAAGCATTAGGCAGGAGGTCCAGCTGGTCTACAATGGCATGCTGAGCAGAAGACTATTGAAATTTATCTATTTGGGGCACCTATCCCAGCACTTCATAGCCACACACTCTGCGGGTGCTACGTACGTGGAATAGTCATATGATCCTATGCTAGACAGATCAGCTTACTCTTCTCTGGGCCATAAAGTATAACCCATGTCTGATTGGAGTGTCTCTGGATGGCCTCAAAGTAAACAGTACCATACTCTCAAGGCTTTAACTGTGTATCTGGGCATCTGCAGTTGGACCGTCAATGCCTCTGCTTTAATGTATGAATCATCAGATGACCTGGGGTCATGGTCGGTGGGATTGGGTAGCAGCTACCATTTGGCCCCTTTATTTAAATGCCATAACTACATAGCTTTCTGAAAGAGGTCATCTCATTGTGAAGGCCTGCCTAGCAATTCTGTTAGTTTACTTGGTCTCCTTCAAGGTTATCACTTTCGTGGAAGCAGGAAGCAGAAGGGATGATAATGAAGACCACACACTGTATGCTTCCCCCTCTTCTTACTCTACATAGTACCCTAATAACATGCTCTGTCTCTTACTGCATAGCGTATACCCTGTTTACGTGACAACCTACATTGCTCTAGTTACAGAACACAGGTTAAGGAAATGATCCATTTACTTGGTCTCATTTTATCTAAAAATTCTTTGCATATTGCACCCACCAGAATATTCAGCTCATACTTTCACCTGCAGTTTCAGTTCACCTTTATCCTTCTGTTTCATGTCTTATGCAACTCCCTCGAAGGCCCTAATAACAGCCATGAAATATTGGCAATCTAGCTCCCCAGGTCTTGACATTCTCAGCAAATTTACTGTTCAAGAAACTTGGGACTTCAAAGGACTAGTTCTTGTAACATTAGTAATTATCCTTCCCAATCCTTGAAGCTAGTTATACTGCCCTATTTGGGCTTTTCTCATTTCCAGAGTAGGTCTTTGATCTGCAGACCTTGGAATGCTGGCTCAGATGCCCTAATTTTTCGTGCCAATTGTTGAGCAAACAATGTCAAATGAAGAGACATCGAACACACCAGGCCTGTGATAAAACTTCTGAGAAAGAAGTAGTTGTTGTCCAGGTCTTCTATTGCTTATCACATTCTGGGCTAGGACCCAGGCATTTAGAAGGCCAGACATCAGATTCAGAAAAAGTATCCTGGTCTTAGTGCTGTGGGGATTTTGACTGGGAAAACACTAGCCCCTTTCTAGCATGATCAGTGTTCTGGATCCCTGACTCCAAGTAGCTGGCATTCTAGTAATGCAAGTTAAAACTTTCTAATTATTTTTTATTAAAAATAAAATGTTAAAAAAATTTGTCCCTGCTCCCACCCCCAGACAATCAACTGTGTACCATCTGAGATGCACACAGCCCACTTTGTGTATACTCCTTAACTTCTCTTGCTATTCCTGTGCATTATACAAACTCCTTTATGTTCACAAAGGAAGAGAAAATGTGTGGCTGGGAGAATTGTAATGATCATTAATTTTCTGAATATGACATCTTCCAAAAAGTTAACAGAGCAACCCTTAGACTCCTATTCTTGGAAAGTTCTGCTTGGAAGTTTGGTCCTTGCTTGGTGTCTGGGAACTTGGCTGATAAACAACTTCCTGTTAAAAAAAATCTTTCCTTAAATAGCAAGCATGTCTCTCTGTGTCTGAACTCTAAAAACAATATGTTTTGTGTTGAACATCTATTTCCCTTCCAGGGTCTAGAATTTTGGTGCATGTTAAACAAGGGATGCCTACACTTTCAGCTCCCAGTAAAAATGTTGGTCACCTAATCACTACTGAGGTTCCCTTGTTACATATGGTCACAACACTTTGCACATGTTGCCACAATTCATTGCTGGAGTTGTGTGTCCTGTGTGACTCTACTGGGAGAGGACCTGTGTGACTCCAACTGGTTTCCTCCAGACTCTGCCCATACACCTTCTCTCTTTACTGATTCTGCTTTGTTCCCTTTCCCTGTAGTAAATCTTAGCCATTAGTACAATTATATTCTTATTTCAATGGATCATTCTAGTGAATCATCAAACCTGGGGTGAGTCTTGGGGACATCCAACACAGGGGCCAGCCTGCATAGCTTCCCTTAAATACAGTGCTTCAACCAACAGCTACAAGTTCCCTCATTGTCATGTTATTTTCTTCTTTACTTACAAACATCCGAAGCCATTCTCACATTTTATAGCATTTTTCTTTGTTCTTTGCTCAGTGATTTCTTCTGTCCACTTAACATCTTTTTTGTCTTTGACATTTCAGAGATTCCTCAGACTTTCTGGTCCATGGAGAAGGGTACTTGTTTTGCAACAATGAGGTGGGGTTTGTTTGTTTGTTTGTTTTAATGAACTTCTCTATCATCTCCAAAGATTTGGGATGTAATAGGCTGGCAGGCACATTTTACCAGTTTATAATCTGATCTCTTGGTCCCCTATTGTTTATCAAGTAAAATGGAAAAAAAGTTCACTAGGACTGTCAATCCATATTTGCTTTTTATTTGCTTTCAGTTCAACTTAGTATTTATGTAGGAAATAGTGCCAAGTAAAACCAATATTTACAAAATATATGTACATATATGTGTGTATATACATATGTATACATGTGTGTACATTCCTATGTCTGCTTTATTTTGACTTTTATTAACTTAACCGTTTAATTACCACATTTTTTTTTCTTTTTAAAGATTGTTTGAGAGAGAGGGAGAGATTACAGGGGGAGTGACAGAGGGAGGAGAGAGAAACTCCAGCAGACTTCGCACTGAGAGAGCTAAATGAGGGGCTCAATCTAACCACAGTGAGATCACAACCTGAGCCAAAATCAAGAGCTAGATGCTTAACCAACTGCACCACCCAGGTGCCCCTTACCACATAAGTTATTTAACACTACAAACTATAGTGTCGACATAGTTGGGAAGTAGGGAAGTAAGCATGAAAGATAAGTCAGCTACAGCTGAAGGTTGACCTATTATTGGAGATGAATAAGAAATTATAATTATCACAGATATAAACAACCACAAATTCAACTAAATTCAACACATATATCAAATACCAATTCCATTAGTATATGCTTTAAGTGATTTTAAGACATCAGCTATTTTGTCCTTACAAACTTGATCTGATCTAATAAGCTATTACAATTTACCCCCAAAATCAAACACTTGTGACAGGTTATTATGTTGTTATGAAAAAATATATGAAAATAACACCTTATTTAGTTTAAATCAGAAATGCTGATTTCTGCAACTTCACGCTATCATGAATACTTCAATTAATTGACTGTGGTGTTCCTTACAGATTCCAGATCTAGACTACCCAGGCTGACATCCAAATTCTACTGCCTCCTAACTGTGTAACATTGGTTATTTAGCCTCAGTTTTTCCATCTGTAAAAGTAATATAATAATTGCACTTGCCTCACAGAGTGGTTATGACAATTAAATGTGTTAATGCAAGTAAAGTGCTTGGTAGAGTGCCTGGGACATATAAAGCACATCTAAATTTTAGTTATGATTACTGTTTCACACCGACTAGGAAAATAAGAGACATGAGTTATATTCTCATTTCATCCATTTGCATTTCAGTATCTTTCAAGCAAGCCACTCATTAAATTTCTTGGACCTCAGGTTCCTCCTCTGCAAATTTAAAGAATGAACTACATGACCTGAAAGATTTTACCTGGTTCTGAAATTCCAAATTTATTAGGCATTTTTTAAAAAATTCGGAAACACCCTTACTCCACTCTAATTCTATTCTGAGCACTTGAGCCCCAAATTGATTCCTTATGGAACATATTGTTTTACCACTCATTTGACATTTATTTTATTATGCTTCTACATGTGAATACATATTCTTCGTGTTCCTCACCAGGCCAGGTAATAATGACTTTAGGAACAAAGGGCCATTCTTTCCTCTTTGCACATGATAAATATTGATTCTTCATTCCATCATAATGCATGAACTGAATAGGTGCCAAGCACTGTTCTAACTAGACACTGAGGGAAAAAAAATAAATAAATTCTAATTACTGATCTCAAAGAATTCATTATAGTGGACTGACCAATGAAACTTAATTACAATATGGTGTAATAAATGCAATAGGAAAGGATGAAATGCTCAAATATGCTTGAATGGCTTACAGAAAATTATTTTCCAGAAGAAACGTGAGCTGATCTTGGATGAGTAGCAATGCCCTAGACAGAATATAAACAAAACAGCCCTTGCTATAACATATTTCATGCATGATAAAACTATTGTATCAAGTTTTGATTTATTATATTGAGGCTGGTAAGGGTTTGGTTTCCCTGAAGCAGGTGGACATCATGATGTCAATTACCTGACATGGAAATGTGTCTCCAAATACCTTTCTTTTCCCCACCATGACCAGTTCATCACCAAATTCTCTCTACATATTACCTCTTACTTTTTTCTTCTATCTATTCACGCCTCTACATCTGTACTAACTCCACTGTAGTCCAAGACATCATTATCTATCACTGGGGCCACTACAAGGTCTCCTAGCCAGCTTTCCTATACTTACTATTATCCTTCTATAATATATTCTTCATCCTATAGCTAAAATGATTACTAAAAATAATCATGGCCCTTTCCCATTCTGAGTCCAAACCAAAAGCCATCAGATAGGACAGGCACAATGTCAAAGCCAAATCAAGGTGAGAAGAGTGTCCATATAGGATCGAGATGGAGAGATGGGAGTGGTGATGACTTATTGCATAATGGAGCTCTTTCAGGGTGTCCTGTTGGGAGGGCAGCTGGCATAAGTTGGAAACTTATAAGTGTGAAGTGAAGTAAGCAGGGCACCTAGAGTGGCTCAGTATACTGTGTGGGAACCCAAGTGGGATGAAGAGAGCAAATGCACAGGAGAGGGTCCAGCATCAGCAATGGGAGATCGGTAACATACAGGAGAATTGAATATTAAGTATATGTATATCAAGGATTGGGAACCATGTTTCTCATTTTCAGGGAATAGAGTTACTCTCAGGAAAAAGAGAAAACTAGAACAAATGGAATGACTCCTGTAGCATTGTATAGGCATTGGAGATAATAGTCTGCACTCAAAGTCATATATATATATATATATATAATATGACATATTATATATATAAAATATGTAAATAGGAGCATGTGTGTGAGTATGTACATATATATATTTCTTACTTCCGTCCACTAAGAAGGCCTGGGAGTAACAGCTTGGAACATATCTAGCACCTAAATCTTGCTATCTAAATATAATTCTTCAGAAGAAACAGAATCATAGTGGCACCTGGGTGGCTCAGTGGGTTAAGCGTCTGCCTTTGGCTCAGGTCATGATCATAGGGTCCTGGGATTGAGCAGCCCACATCAGGCTCTCTGCTCAGCAGGGAACCTGCTTCCCCCTCTCTCTCTCTCTCTGGCTGCCTCTCTGCCTACTTGTGATCTCTATCCACCAAATAAATAAATAAAATCTTTTAAAAAAAAGAAACAAAACCATAGAAATGGCTGATAGCAGGATTGAGTCAGGAAAAGTCCAGAATGAGTCTGGAACATCTTATTGTGCAGTAAAATAAGCACAATCAAAAAGTGATGGGGACTATCAAAAGAACACAGAAGCCAGTGTGAAAGAAATACAAATTGGGGGATGGGGTAACTGGGTGATGGGCATTAGGGAAAGCACAAGATCTGATGAGCACTGGGTGTTACACACAACTAATGAATCATTGAGCATTATATCAAAAACTAATTTTGTACTATATGTTGGCTAATTGAATTAAATTTTTAAAAAAAGGTCAAATCTAGAACAACTTATGCATCCAAAAAAAATGATAGTAATGGATCTTAACCTCTTAAAATAAGAATCCATGAATCCATAATAGCATAATTAATAAATTCAAAGTCTGATGAGGAATAGATTATTCACAGAATTAGGAAGTACCTTTCACAAAGCATTTCTTAATTACCAAGAAAAAAAAAAGTAACTTTAGAGTAGAAGGGCTTCACATACTCTTCAAGCGATCTAAGTTAACACCGCAATAATAAAACAAAGCAAACTTTGGGGCCATCTGATTAAGATTCAGTGAAAATAACATAGTGTCACTTCTATTAAATGTATTTCTGACAAAGATATATAACCTAAATCTAATCATGACAAAACATCAGGCAAACCAAAAGAGGGAGACATCTACAGAATATTGGCCCCTATTCTTCACAAGTATCAAGGTCTTGAAAGTCAAGGTAAAACTGTAAAACTGTTTCTGACTGAAGGAGTTTAAGGAGCTATGACAGCTAATGAAACATGTAATTACACCCTGAATCCTACTGACATTATTGGGACAATTGGCAAAGCCTGAAGGAGATATGACGATTAGATGGTATTAATGTATCATTGTTAATTTTCTGATTTTTGATGATCATGTTGTGGATTACAAAAGAATGTCCTTGTTTGTAAAAACTACACACCACAATTTTAAGGGGTAATGAGAAAACATGTCAGCAATTTACTCTCAAAAGGCTGAGGGAGGGGTGCCTGGGTGGCTCAGTGGGTTAAAGCCTCTGCCTTCAGCTCAGGTCATGATCTCAGGGTCCTGGGATTGAGCCCTGAGTTGGGCTCTCTGCTCAGCAGGGAGCCTTGCTTCCTCCTCCCTCTCTCTCTGCCAGCCTCTCTGACTAGTTGTGATCTCTGCCTGTCAAATAAATAAATAAAATCTTAAAAAAAAAAAAAAAAGGCTGAGGGAAACAAAGTTATTTAAATTATACTTTGAACTTTTTTGTTACTTTGAGATTGTTCACAGATTTTTTTTTAACATATAACAATAATAATAATGGCATTCCACTGTTTAAAACTTGTCCATGACTTCTCACTGCTCTTAGAGAAAAAACCAAAATCCTTAAAATGAAACTTGACATGATCTTGTCCCTGTCTACTTTTCCAGTCTCATCTTGTTGAATCTTTCCTTGGAGCTTACTGCATTTTTTTTTTAAGTTTTATTTATTTAACAGAGAGAGCACAAGCAGGGGAAGCAGCAGGCAGAGGGAAATTGAGCAAGGAGCCTGATGTGGGACTCAATGTAGGGCTCAATCCCAAGATCCTGGGATCATGACCTCAGGGGAAATCAGACGCTTAACCAACTGAGCCACTCAGGTGCCCCTGGGATTACTGCATTCTGATGTTCTTTTTGTTCCTTGAACAGCCCATATGCTTTAGAAGTATGAAGCCGATGTATTTCCTATTACTTCTGCCTAAACCATTCATTCCCTAATTCCTTGCCCATATTCACTAATTTTTTTTCTTTTTATTTTATATATTTTGGCAATACCTTTTCAAAATCTTTGCACCCAGGATTAGATCAATTCCCCATTATTCATTCTCACAGCACTATGTATTTTTCCTTTCTAATTATAGATTTGTTTTTATAATTTATTGATGTCCCCCCCCCCGCCATTACACTGCTTCTTCAGGATGGAGCTATGTCTTTGCTGACCATAATACCCCAGGGATCTAGCCCAGTGGACAATAAACAATTTGTTGAATAAATGAAATGTTTAATTCATCCATCTCTGTCCCTGATTCTGTCCTCTCTTCTATATCAGCAGCCTTTCTCTCCTGCCCTCCCTCTCTTCTTCTCTTCCTTCTCCATCTCTCTTTCCCTCTCCTTTGGCTTCTAATCAGCCTTGAAACATATTCAAGCTTTTCCAGGCCTAAAGCATTTCATCTTTTGAAACCATATCCTCCTCAAGTTGTAGCACAATTTCCCTGCTTCTCTTCTCATCCAAACTTTCAAGAGTCCTATAAACTTGCTCTTTCCATCTCCCCAGTTTCTATCCAATCTTCAGTCCACTGCAACTTGGCTTCCACCCATACCATCCACCAAATATGTGCTTGCTGTGGTAGATATAACCTAACTGCCAGGCCCAGTTATCAATTTATAGTCAGTGTCTCACCTGATCACTCTTAATAACTTCCTTGATATTCAGCTGTTTTTGTACATCTCTGATCATCTCTTTTTTGACTCCTTTATGAGCTCTTCTTCAGCCCAGCTCTCAAATTAATTTGTTTCATATAAGAAATATATATTTAGTACCCATCATGTGCCAAGAGCAACTAGGGATGCAATAGTAATTCAAACAAACAAAAATTCCTGTCTTCATGAGCTAACATTCTTTTTTTCTTAATTTGTGAATTTTTAATTAAGGTATAATTGACATTATATTAGTTTCTGATATACAACATGATTTGTTATTTTTATATATATTTTAAAATGATCACCACAGGAAATCTAATTAACATCTGTACCATACATACCCATAGATTTTTTTTCTTGTGATGAGAATTTTTAGCATCTACTCCCTTAGTAACTTTCAAATATGCATTACAGTATTATTAACCATAGTCACCATGCTGTACATTTCATCCCTAGAACTCATATATTTTATAACTGGAAAATAATACATTTTTGCTTTCTCCATCCATCTCACCCACCTCCCACTCCCAGTCTCTGGCAACCAACAGTCTGTTCTCTGTATCTATACGTTTCATGGTGTGTGTGTATGTGTGTGGGGAGGTTAGATTCCACATATAAGATCATGCAGTATTTATCTTTTTCTGTACCTCCTTTTTCACTCAGCATAATGCCCTTGAAATCCACTCTTGTTGTCACAAGTGACAAGATTTCATTCTTTTTTATGGCTGCAAAATATTCTATCTTACATATATACCACATTTTCTTCATCTATGCATCTGCCAATCGACAGGTTGTTTCCATATCTTGGCTATTGTTAATAATGCTGTGATGAATATAAGGGTGCGTATATCTTTTCCAATTACTGTTTTCACTTTCTTAGGATAAACACCCAGAAGAATTGCTGGATCATATGGTAGTTCTATTTTTAATTTTTTGAGGAACTTTCATGCTGTTTCCCATAGTGGCTGCACCAGTTTGCACTCCCAACAACCCTATAAGGGTTCCCTTTTCCCCACATCCTTGCCAACACTTATTTTTCTGTCTTTTTGATATTACTCATTCTGACTGGTATGAGGTGATATCCCATTGTGGTTTTGATTTGCATTTCCTTGATGACTGACACTGAGCACCTTTTAATATGCTTGTTGTCCACATGTATGTCTTCTCTGACAAAATGTGTATTCAGATCTTCTGCCCATTTTTTAATTGAATTGTTTTTGGGAGGTTTTTTGCTGTTGAATTGTATAAGTTCATTACATATTTTGGATATTAACCCTTTATTAGATATATGATTTGAAATATTTTCTTCAATTCCACAGGTTGTCTTTTCATTTTGTCGATGGTTTCCTTTGTTGTGCAACAGTCCTAATATTAGAATTCCCCAAGATTTTATCCTTGGCTCACAGCTTTTATTTTGCATATGTCCTCTCGGTAATCTTAGTTTTACTTATGACTCCAACTACCACAGATTAGTTGATAATTTCCCATTTTTTTTTCTTCAATCTAGGCACTTCCCATGAGTTTCAGGCTGGATGTATTTATTTGGACATAATGCAGGAACTTTGAAATAGATATATCCAAATAAGAACACTTTCTTTTTTCCCTGAGTTTCTCATTTCAGGGGATGTACTCAGTTACCTAAACCAGAAGTAACCTTAGATCCCTCCTCTTCTTTCTTTCTTATATCCAACCAGTCACCATCTCCTGCCAAATTTACTTTCTCTAGCATTCCCCTAACTGCTCCTCCTTTCTGGTCTGGTTCCCTTTGGATTCACTTTCCAATAGCTTCAAATACAATCTCAGTCCCTTACTTAAAAGCTTTAAGTAGTTTTTTCATCACCAAAAAGATGAAGCCTATGTTTTCATCATAGTGTAAAACTCACTGTGATCTGATCCCTGCTTGATTCTCCAGTGTTCTGTTTTGCTTTCCAGCTTAAAGATTTTGTTGGTTCACACAGTGTGGCATAATGATTAATATTACAGTCTTTGGAGCCAGGCTGCTTAAGTGTGATTCCCAGGTCTATCACATATTTACCTCATTATACCCATTTTGCAGTTGAGGAATAGTCACTATGAGATTATTTGGAGGACTGAATTAATACATGTGTGCTTCCTGGCACATATTTACTATTATATTAGACTCTTCTAATATTTCTGCTTTTGTTAACCTACTTCCTCCTCCTTCTTGCAATATATAGTAAGTTCAGCTATGGATTCCATACAGTCATCAGTTTTTTATAAGCTTACATTTGATTTACTACCCAAGAAATCCATACCAATTATGACTTATTTCATGTTAGGGTTAATGTTCTAAGCAGGTATCCTCATAATGTTTGTTTGTTTGTTTTCTTTTGATGATGGCAAATGTAGCTACTTCAACTGTTCTGTTGCCGGAGATCAAAAATACGGTTTTTGTACCATATCATTTAAATGTAAAAGTGAGAGAGAGAAATATGGCTAACTCCCTAGTTTCTAGGTTGGATGACTAGGAAACCAGACAATAATGTAGAATCCTCAAATGTTTGTTCACACACACACACACACACACACATTCTTATTTCTCCCAAGTTTCCTTTTCATCCTGCCACTGTAATTAGTATCACTTTGGCCAACCTACCCTTTTCTCACCAAATTTTCCTTCTCTGCCACATCCACCCACCAACCAGAAAAATGCTTCCCAACGCTGCCTTCCCTTTAAGAACAGAGCTACACGGAAGTTGAATGCCTAATCTTGCCCTCTGGGTTTCTCCGTCGCCATAGCAACTGGAGCAGGAAGGGGCGGGTTCTGTCTTCCTACGTCCGGCTCACGCGAGCGCCAGCCGCTTTGGTGCGGTGGGGGGGCGCGGCGTTCTAGGGTTGAGCGGGTTTCTTAGGTCGGGGTTGGAGTTGGAGCCGGAGCCGGAGCCGGAGCCGGAGCCGGATTCCGCGCAGACGGCCACGTCAACCTAAACCTACACCGCCCTTCCCACCCTGCTGCCGTCGCATCCGCAGAGCCTGCTGCAGGTCCTCCCAGGCCGCGTCCTCCACGCCTTTCCCACAGTGCCCCGCGCCAGGCCCCGCCCCGGCTCGCCGTGGGGACCGGGGCGCGAGGAGCCGACTGGAGCTGCCGCGCTCGTTGCTGCCGGTGCGGCTTGTCCTCCCCCGTCCCGAGCGCGGCAGCCCGGCGGTCAGAGAGGGCGTGCTTCGTTCGCGCGCGCACAGCTTGCGCTCGGTCGGGTGGGGTCCGCCGCCGGGACTTGAGGATGGGGGAGTAGCAGCAGGAAGCGACCCCGCTACACGGAGGTGGGCATGGGCCGGGGCCCGGGGCTCAGCCGGAGCTGGCGGCGGCATGGGCTCTCCAGGAAGGGCGAGAGAAATGCCTGTGCACCTTAATCTCCCTTTCCCTCCCCTCCACCCCTGCGGCCGGCTTATTGTGTTCTCGCTCCCCATCTTTACCCGATTACCTACATCGTCACCCTCCTTCCGACCTCGGTTCCCTGCTTTTAACTCCAGTTTCTCACTTAAACCTCAGCTACTCAAGCTCTTCTCTCCCATGTCCGGCCGGAGACTTCATACACCAGCAACACTTAATAGTTTCTTTCACGCAATGCCTCCCATCTTTCCCCTCTCCCGCATCCCATTCTGGAGTGATGGCAGCTAGAAAGCCTTCGTGTTGCATTATACCTGCAGCTTCCACCTGTCCCCGAAGCTTGGCACTGATCGAGTAAGCCACACCCACGCTGAGAACGACCGCTAGGCAGGGAACACCACTTATCCCAAAGTGGTGTTTAGGAATATGTTCTCTCTTGCTCTCTAGTCTTGCTTTCTAGTCTGGGTATTTGTTACTCTCCATCACCATACTTTACAAAGGTATGTTTTGGTTGCGTGAAAGGGAGGAGTTAGGAATGAGCCAAAGACCATTCGCAGGTAAGAAAGTTTAGAAATAGACCTTTAGAATTAAATGAAGAAAGGAAAAACTGAGAATGCTAAAGTTAGTTTTTTCAAAGCAGTTTGAGATCTTTTGTGATCTGATGAAGTGGAACTTATTTACCCTTTACAGGTGAGTATGTCAAAATAAGTGATTCCTTCTCTTCTGTTTTTTTTTTTCTATTTTTATCTCAAACGGAAACATTGCAATAAAATTACACGTCTAGTTATTATTCTGCTATTTGTATAAAGTAGTCTCTGTGTATAGTGTAAGCACTTTTTGAGAAAACTCAGGAAAAAACGGCCATACCAAATATGTTGTCTCTTAAAACAATATAAATTCATGCCATTCTTGGGAGAATTATGTGAAAAAAGACCCTATATTTCCTTCTAGCCCCTCCAAAGGATATTTCCTATAAGTGAAATCTGATTAAAATGAAACCGATGTAGACTTAAGTGGCAAAAAAAAAAAAAAAATGTAGTTAAAAAGGAAATGATATTACAAAAGAGCAGTTCTTAGGCTAGATAGCAAAGGGAAGGAAACCGCTTTTTCCCAAGCTTGTGTTCTGGTGCTGATCAGAGCAAATAGTTGAATTTGTTTGTTTTTAAAGTGTTCTACCTAGCTACAACTACATACTACCTTTTACCTTTTATCTCCTTTCTTGAGTAGTTTCACACATTGGAGAGGGAAGCAGTGAAGGGGTCCCCCAGAGGATAGAGTTTGGGTCCTCAACGGTGATTTGCCACTGAATGGAGACTATTACTGGTCATGTTATTTAATAGTGTTAGTGCTATTTTTTAAAATGTATTTTTAACTACCTGGTTTCCTTTCTTTAGATTGACATTTTGGGAGACAATTTCATGATGCTTGATGCACTCCTGGAGTAATGTGAACAGAACTTCTCCAACTTGCATATTATATCAGCTGGAACCAGCGGTGTATTTTAATGTTCACTTAAATCAGAACTTGTATAAGAAAAAGAATGGAAGTCTGGTTAAATAAAAATGACTATGTCAGAGACTTGAAAAGGATCATTCTTTGTTTTCTAATAGTATATATGGCCGTTTTAGTGGGTACAGATCAGGATTTTTACAGTTTACTTGGAGTATCCAAAACTGCAAGCAGTAGAGAAATAAGACAAGCTTTCAAGAAATTGGCATTGAAGCTACATCCTGATAAAAACCCGGTAGGTAAAATTTTCTTTTTAAATATCTCTAATTAATGTATTTTAGTAAAGTTTTGATACATATTTAAATTTTAAATAAGTGCTCACATGGTTAAGAAAAATCATGTCAAAAATCACAGTTCAGTTTTTGTACTAAGAAGCAGCGAAATAATCTAGTTGAGAACAATGTGAAGGAATGTTGATACCAAAAATTTAATTCCCTCTTAATTTGAAAACTAATTTACAACAGGTCCATTACAGGTGTTAATTCCAAAGCCAACAAAAATGTGGAGTAATTTAAGTAGTTTTTTTTTTTTTTTCAAATTTACCCAATTTATTTATTTTCAGAAAAACGGTATTCATTATTTTTTCACCACACCCAGTGCTCCATGCAAGCTGTGCCCTCTATAATACCCACCACCTGGTACCCCAACCTCCCACCCCCCCGCCACTTCAAACCCCTCAGATTGTTTTTCAGAGTCCATAGTCTCTCATGGTTCATCTCCCCTTCCAATTTACCCAAAAGCACATACCCTCCCCAATGTCCATAACCCTACCCCCCTTCTCCCAACCCCCCTCCCCCCAGCAACCCACAGTTTGTTTCGTGAGATTAAGAGTCACTTATGGTTTGTCTCCCTCCCTATCCCATCTTGTTTCATGGATTCTTCTCCTACCCACTTAAGCCCCCATGTTGCATCACCACTCCCTCATATCAGGGAGATCATATGATATTTGTCTTTCTCCGCTTGACTTATTTCGCTAAGCATGATACGCTCTAGTTCCATCCATGTTGTCACAAAAAGTAAGTTAGGTAAGGGACACCTTGGGTGGGATCAGTTGGTTAAACTTCTGCCTTTGGCTCAGATCAAGATCCCAGGGTCCTGGAATTGAGTCCCACATCCGGCTTCTTGCTTAATAGGGATCCTACTTCTCCCTCTGCCTGCTACTCCCCCTGCTTGTGCATGTTCTCTCTCTAACAAATACATAAAGTCTTAAAAAAAAAAAAAAAAAGTAACAGAAAAATTATTTCCTTAGAACTGGAAAGGTTCTTGCTAAAAATGGCAGTAGGAGCTAATAAGAACATGCTTCATCTTTCACTGTTTTCTCCCACATACAAATTCCAGACCAGAATCAGAAATTACTACAAATTAAAACTTAATAACAGCCAATGCCTGTTAATTCCCATCATAAATACTTGATTATGTATTCAATAATGTCATTTTTTCAAAATAAAATGTTTTAATACTTAGAATATTTTTAGTAATTTCTGTAACTTTTAATGAGATTCGGCTTATCAAGAAGAAAGGTATGGTTTATAATTTTCTGTTTCCTATGTAGAAGTTTTTAAATAGAGTTATTTTATTTTCATTGCATACAGCTTAGCAGTAGAACTCTTGTTAGTTGGTTATCTTTCCTGAGATCTGCACTCTATTTAGAATTTTTGTTTTTCTTATTTTTCTTTTAAAATTACAGAACATGATTTTTAAAGTTTCCATATGAAAGATGGTAGTCCTTTTATAGCTAATTATTATTTAGATGAAAGCATTCCTTAGAAATCATTTCTGTGCAACAGTAACAAATGAGGAACATTTCTAATCCAGTTTTGAGTTTTACTCTGACACCAGTTCCATTTAATTATCTGGTGGATTGGGGCACATACCTTTTGTTTTTTGTTTTGGGGTGGTTTTTAGTTAATATTAAGTTGCTGTTGCCTCAAATGGAAAAATAACCAACAAATTTCTTTGCAATTGTTTTAGAGGTAGCATAATATTTACAAATTTGAATGTTTCTAAGGTTTAGTTTTTCTCAGTTGCATTTCTTAGAAGGAATGACATACTGTAAAACCATATCTGTCAGCCTTTGGAGGCATCAATTCTCATTTCTCTGTTATTTTCCTTATTCTTTTTTTTCTTTGGAAGATTGTAGTTCTTTAGAAATACTTTCTTATTTTAACCTGTGATAACATATTTCATGTCATCTCCTCCTTACTTTTTCTCCCAGAAGTATTTAAGATTAAATTAAATCTTCATATAGGCTTTGAAGAGACTTGATCACATACCTAAAACAAATGTTATATCTAATATTTTTAATAGAATAACCCAAACGCACATAGTGATTTTTTAAAAATAAATAGAGCATATGAAGTACTCAAAGATGAAGATCTGCGGAAAAAGTATGACAAATACGGAGAAAAGGGACTTGCAGATAATCAAGAAGGAGGCCAGTATGAAAGCTGGAATTATTATCGTTATGATTTTGGTAAGATGATATGATACTCTGTATGAAATACTGTTTTTATTTGAGTAAATTTTGAAAACTAATTTTGTTTTACTACTAAGCTTATGTAGTTAATATGTGTCACTTTTTTAATATAACATTGGAGCAGAATTCCAAAGGAGGGGAGGGGAAGTAAAATAAACACAGGTACCAAGGCAAGAGGGAGCATTCACTTACCCAGCATTTCTCTTCATTTTTAATTATCCTGAAATGCAGGCTAAGAACTGAGATATTCTTTTGTAGTAGACCACATAAATACTTTAAATTCATATTGGGAAGTATTTTTTTCTCTAGACTGACTTTTTTTTCCCAAAATAGTATTTTCATTTATAATCACTGCAGTGCAGTAGGGTGTATCAGATGTCGGCAATCTATGTTTCACAGGCTAAATCTGGCCTGCCACCTCCTTTTATAAATAGAGCTTTATTAATCATAGAATTATGAGAGTAAAATCAGGCTCATTTATTTACATATTGTCTTTGGCTTCTTTCACTTTGGGGGCAGAGTTGAATAGCTATGACAGATACTATACATTCCACAAAGCCTATTTAACTGGCCTCTGCCGAAAAAGTTTGCTAACACTTGGTCTTTATCCATCACTAGTATTATTTTTATATTTCACATAGTAAGAAATTTTCTCACATTGATTTTAATTATGACAATTTATATTTACTAAATAAGTCGATCTCTACTATAAAAATTCTAAGACTACTAAAAAATATTTTAGTGATACCATTTATTTAAAAAACCATGTAATCTGAGAAGGAAGTAAGGTCTGTAGTCTAGTTAAGAGTAACAGATCGTGTCAATTTCCTAGTTTTGATATTTTATTAAAACTACATAAGTCACCATTAGGGGAAGCTAAGGGAAGGGTACATAGAGGTCTGCTATTTTTACAACTTCCTTTGAGTCTCTAATTATTACAAAATAAACAAAAAATAATAATAGAAATTTTCTGTGGAGATGAAATCATGGGAATATTAGGAACTCCTATGCACAACTATAAGAGTCCCTATCAGGAAATGGATTTTTTTTTTGTTTTTTATAACTCTTCAGAGGCATCACGAGTGGTATTATTTACTCTCCATTTTTGTTCGTTTGTTGCACATTCTTCAACTTTGAGATTTAGTATAGTAATCTGATTTTTGATGAATAAACAAGAGTAAGTAACCTATTTTTCTGTGGTAATTTATTTTTATGATGAACTATTAATTTATAATTTTCACTTTTAAATTAGGTATTTATGATGATGATCCTGAAATCATAACACTGGATAGAAGAGAGTTTGGTAAGTTCATGATCATATGGTTTTCTAAAACTAGTCCAAGACCATCTTTTACCTAAAACTCTTAAGGACAGATATATTTGAAATTTAGAATTTTTGTTGTTGTTGTTGTTTTAACATGATAATGAGTATTTTTAACTTTTAAAATAAAATAGTTATTTTACCAGCAAAAATAGGTTTATTCAGGAACAGCAGAAAATTGTTACTCAGGACATGCAAGCTATGGTAAAACCATAGGCAAATAAAAGGAACTTTTATCTTATGGAGAAGGAAGTTGGGAGAGGTTTTTCTGAATGAGAGTCCATTAGAGAAAAGCAAGAATTCAAAGTGATAACAGTTTCTTTAGCTGATTTGCAGGGGTAGTCCATTTCTTATAGAAGACTCAATGTCCATCTTTTCCTATTGTGGCCTGTAATTGATCGTTTTTAACTCTTGATGATTCCTTTGTTAGTATCTTCATTTGACAGTTCTTCCTGTAATTGACTTTGAGTGGTGTGCCTCCCCTTTTCAGCTTTCCCAGTCTACTTTAATGAGGTTGTCCCACATTTCCCCCTTTTTGGTCAAGATCTTTATCCAAAAGTATCTCTGATCAAGAGCCAGGATTTCCATATTTAATGGTTTTGTTCCTCAGTGCCAGAAAGGACCTTTTCTGGTCCACACATCCTACTTCAAGGAAAGTACGTAGTAGTTAGAAACCATTTATGGTCACATTTGAATAACAAGGAAGGTTAGGCATTTCTCATGTATAGTTCCTATTTATCAAGATTGTAAGCATTGGAGATCATCTCCTTACTGGGTATTTGATTTTTACAAAAGTTTGCCAGGCAGCAAAATACAAAGCTTAAAATATATCGTGCAAAACAGAAGAAGTAACCTAAATCCAGATTTTAGGAGGGTTCTAAACCAAGACCCTAGATCAGAAAGTAACTAACTGGGGCACCTGGGTGGCTCAGTGGGTTAAAGACTCTGCCTTTGGCTCAGGTCATGATCTCAGGGTCCTGGGATCGAGCCCCTCATCGGGCTCTCAGCTCAGCAGGGAACCTGCTTCCTCCTCTATGCCTGCCTGCCACTCTGCCTATTCGTGATCTCTCTCTGTCAAGTAAATAAAATCTTAAAAAAAAAAAAAAGTAACTAACTGAAAATATTTATTGGCACTTCCTCCAACAAAGGGGAGGAAGGTTCTCCCAACAGAAACAAACCCAGAGTTATGGATGCCTCTTGAAGTCCCCACTTAGGTGGCCATGAAAGCCAATCAGTGAGTATTATTGCAAGAGCACACCGAATTTACAAAGTGCATTTGGGACAGTACAATGCAAGTATACTTGAAGCAATAGCTAATGAATTTGTTGCAAAAAATAACAAAACCTCAAAGATGTATTAAAACAGTATTGTTATCTCAAAAGAACTTTTAGAAACAAATGTTATCTAACCATACAACCTGTAAGGTTGCAAATTCAGAGACCATGAATTTGGGTAAGAGTTCCAGAGTCAGATAACACATCAGATGAAAGAAGGACTTGTGAATTTTCAACCTTCTCACCCTTCAGAAAAAAACCAAGTAAAGGATTAATTTGATCACAGGATCATGATAAGGCTATTTCCAAAAAGCCTAATCAAAAAAAGAGGTTTCCCCCTCTTGTAGAGGTTTGGAAAATGCAGACAAAGCCTTCCCTTCTCTCTCACATACAAAGAGGAAAAAGGGAAGTTGGGATGTCTAAAAGCATTTATTAGGGGCTTTACTAGGTTTTTCTTTAAAGTCCCAAAATCTGTGTCTATCCACTCTTTCCAAATAGCAGGGTCAGGTGTGTCCTTTTTTTTTAATAAAGCATATAGAAGTTGAGCCAGAGGAAAAGTTTGGAATCCACTTTCAGCAGTGTCCAGTCAGTCCAAGAAAACCTTACAAGGCTACCTGAATTCAAAACGTAGCCCTTGCTCTGGCATAATATTTTTCTAAGACATGTCAACCTGGTAAATGAATAGAGTGGCAGAACTAAGGAGATAAAGGTGAATATTTCTTAAAGACCCAAGACAAAAGGGAATAGGTTCAGAGCTAGGAAGCTTTTGAGGTTGATTAAAGACCCGCACTATTTGAACTATTTCAGTACTCTGGGGCAAGTTGACTTTATATAGCAGTGAGGTAGAGCAGAAAGACTATAGCTTTGGTGTTAGGGACAGGGAAAAACAAGTAGTTTTTCCAAGCTAATTAAGTGGGAAGATTGGGAAGATGCCTGGTAGTTCCTTGGATCCCTATCAGTGGGAATTAGGAAGGCATTGGAAAGGTGTCTAGAGGACTAAAGACATCTGAAGCACTTAAGAGGGTAACAGTCTTTTATCCAATGTCCTGGCTCTTCTCAACAACAGCAGACACTAGGAGGTTTTGGTTTTGCTTAGCGGCTTTCATTTGCTGGGGTTGAAAATTGAGAATTTTAGTGGTTTGTCTTTCAGGTGACTCATTTAGGCTGTGAGCAGGCTGGTTTGCAAAATTTAATCTGTAATAGACATAGTTTCCCATTTTGTCTTGGTTCTTTTAACTAAAAGAGACCTGGGTTCAGCTTGCTAATAAATATAAAGTTAAACGCTACCAGTGTGGATTCAGCATGCACAGTAAGATAAGAATTTTCTTTAAAGATAATTTGAAGTTCATTGTAATAATCATGAACAGGCTCATCAGGCTTTTGTGTGCAAGCCTGAATTTTGTTCCAGGCAACAGGCTTAGGAAAGGCTGCTATAATTGCTCAGTGGAGGTTTATAGCCGAGTGTTCTAAAATCTTGCCAAAAGTTCAGGGTCTGTTTCTCAGAATCCCTTTCAGGATGTTCTCCCTGGGCTGATTTCACCCAGCGTTTGGCCTGGCCCTCATGAACAAGCATGTAGACTAACTGAAAAATATCTGAGAGACCAGGTTAGTAAGTTTGAATAACTATGTGAAAATCTTCAGCAGACCTATGGGGGTCATCACTCACTTTAGGAAACTAACTATGGCTTGTAATTCAGCTTTAGTCCCAGGAACCTAAGAAATTTTGGGGTTTATTTGGATTCTCAGAAGTCTCTAATGGGGCAGGTTTAGTAGGTTCAGGAGAGATGGGAGCAGGGAGAGGTTCCAAATAACTCAGAGAAGTGCAGTTAGAAAATTCAAATGAGGAACCCAAGGGCCTGGAGGAGGTGGAGGTAGAAGTGTGGTAGGGAAGGAGGATGATGACAGTGGAGGTGGGGCCTGAGCGTGGGGGGCTGTACACATTGTGAGGCGAGATCAGGGAGGGGGAAAGGAGCCCTTGGAAGCCTTTTAGCCTTTTTTTAATTGTTCACCTCATGTAGTATAAAAATTGTATTTTGCAGAGGCAATTTTAGGTTCCTGGTAAGACACTTCAAAATACCGGGGAATACAGGCATCCCATTCAGTTTTGACAACTGTAGAGCCATGGCTATCCAGTTCAGTTTTGAGGAAAGTAAGTTTGGGGAGATCCAAAGTTCACCATAATGGTCACTGAAGTTCTAAAATTAAATTTAGTTAAGTGGATCCATTTACTTAGAAATACGCATAAGGAAGGACCATAGTTTTTAAACATAAAACCAGCTGAAGTCCTAGAAGTACAGACACCCTCAAAGCATTTGATGACTAGTACCTTATTTCTTAGAGTTTTTTTCCTAAAGCAAAAAGAAAAATTCCTAAACAGCACAGTTCCAGTAGGAATAGTCTGGTTCCAGAAGGAATCAGTCTAAAAGCCAGTACAGTCCCAACAAGAATAGTCCCTATAGAAAAGGTCTGGTCCCAAAAAGGAGTTGAACCAAAGGCCAGTGCAGTTCCCACAGAAACAGTCTGGTTCCAAAGAAGAGTTGGACCAAAGGACCAAAGGCCCAACGAGTACTCTCAAGAAGAACAAAGCCTTAAAACAGATCCTGAATAAAGCCTGGAGAGCTCAAAATGCAGAGAACAGAACTCAAAATCCAGGGAAAAAACCTAACCTCAGATTACAGAGTTGTAAGGAAGGAGTTAGCTCAGTTGACTCTGTGGGTGCCAGCATCTGCTGCTCACCTGTCTCATAGTTGTTGGGGTCCTGCCAGGAGCCCATGTCTGATCGCCAAATAATGTCAACCTGAAAACAGGATATTTTACCAGGAAAAGAAAGGGTTTATTCAAGAATAGCAGGGAATTACAGTTTGGGACATGCAAGGTAGGGCAGAAACATAGGCAAGTCTAACAAACAGCAGAGAGGAATGTTAACTTTATGAGGAAAAAGGAGGAAATTGGGAAGGGTTGTTCTGAATGAAAATCCATTGGAGGAAAGCAAGAGTTCACAGTGACAACAGTTTAATTGGCAGATCTACAGACTATAATTGATCATTCTTTTCTGTTAATAATGATTCTGTTGGGGTTTATAATTGACAGTTCTTACTGTAATTGATGCTGAGAGGTATGGCTTCTCATTCCAGCCTCCAACTCTAGTGAAGTTTCATTTTATTACTTTTCATCAATACACTGTGGATTAAATAATGTTCTTCGCAGAATGTTGGGCAGTATAATTTTTTCTAAAACATTAATATTTTCTGCAGAGTAAATGTGTAAGTATGTACACAAGAAAGAAAAAGAATGAATGATAAGTGGCCCCAGAACAGTTCAGGACAGGTTTGGATGCCATGAGAGCTTGCTGCAAACTTGCGTATAAATTCCCAGTTTTGGAGCTTTTGGATTTCAGAGTTTTGGTTAACTGTGGTTATTTTGGAAGCAGATTTACTTTGACTTTCATTTTTGTGAAAATGGATGTAAAAATAACAGTTCTATTAAAATCTTCCATTGCATTTTAGAAAATCTAAACTATTGGATTAGATTCTTACTTTCAAAGGCTGTGCAGATGTATAAAATAGGTTTATTCTTTCTATTTCAAATAAATATTTTACCTCAAATTTCAATTTTATTTTGTTCTATTATCTCATTTGATTTAGAAAATAAAAATAGCATACTAGCTGCAAAAAATAATGCATATAGTGTTTCTCACACATCATTATCAATGATGTCTAATAGTCGCTTGATTTTGAACAGTTTCTTCTGACCAAGAACTGCACTTATTTTCTCTATCCTGTTGGTGAGCCTAGGCCTACAAAGATATTCAGTGCATTTTGTCAACAGTCCTTACATGAACACTTGAACAAGTTCTTAAAGTAAAAAGGTGTGTCTTCTATACAAAGAAAATTGGAAAAAATTGATTTTTTTTTTTTTTTGGATTTTTGGTAGACAGAACTGCTACTCATATCACAAGCTAGAGAATCATAACTCCACTGAATGTAGTTATATGAACCTGTAGCTTTCCTCTATGGCTCTTATTACCTCTCATCAGCTAGTTTGCCAATGAGTGTTTGGGGATCAGTAGGGCAGAAAACTGGAATCAGAGATAGAATTGGAAGAACTGAACAGAACTTGAAAACTGACCAATTAAATGGGGTAACCCAGAATGAGAGATTTTCCTGATGGTTATATTGCATATGGGTTCAAACATTTTCAGGTGTGTCACTATCGAACAGTTATTAAAAACTGCTAATAATTCATGTACAACCCCCAAAGAGTAGTTAAAAATACAGCCACAAAACCTTAGAGATCATTTTTTGGAAATAATAAGCTAATACTGATAGGTTCAGTGCATAGTTGGCACCATGGCATCTGATCTCTGAAGGTACTCTGTAACTGGGCTGAAGCAAGCTGCTCCAGATGTTTTAATTGAAGAAGCTGAAGCAAGATAGTATCAATTTGTACTTGTGTAAATATGACAATGACCTACTTGGTTGTGTATTTCTTTCTATTACTGGTTATTTCTGTTGGTTTGTGTTACTTAGTTCTGTTGTTGTATAACTATGCATATAATTGCAAAGATATTTTAAAATTATGTTGTTCTCTTTTCCCAGAGAGGAGTTATGCTTTCTTCTGGCTGAGGTCACTAACAACCTCAGATCAGTTTTATCCAGAGACTGAAATGATTCAAAAGCCGAGCTTTGGATTTTGAAAGGACTGGTCATTTTCCAGTTCATCATTATTTAGAGGACCCTTTCTTAGATTTGCCCTGTATTCTATTTTTGTCCCTCTAGCCTCATGAATGTATTGAAAGTTCTGCTCACTTTCTTGCCAGTCAACTACCTTTTCTTGAAAATGCCGGTGTTGTGATTTTCACCTCCTTCCATACTTTGGCCCTCTAGTTCTTTACTATATTGGTAAATGTCTGATGCTTTCAGCAGAAGTCTTATATTTTGTCCAATTTTGCAGTTGTTGTGGGAGAGTTAGTGCTAATTACATAGTTCACTTTTATCAGTACTGAACTCTAGACTGTTTATAGTACAGAAGAGAAAATCTGATTAGTAAACTCCACTTAAGGTTCTCATCCTTCCTACTAAGCATGGTTCATACTGTCTTTTTATGTGTTACAGAAAAGTAGATTTTTAGTCATTATAAGCAAATTCTAGACAGTATCTGCAAAAGCAGAGGACATCTCACTTTTACTAGTCATTCTGAATAGTACTTACATAATACATCCTTTTGAAGACAAACTCGAGAAATTGCGAAGGAGCTCACAGCACCTCTGCCTTTTTTTTTTTCTTTTCTTTTCTTTTTTCTTAAATCCCCATCATCTAACAAAGTGAAATCTAGGATTTTGTTCAATTATTTGTCAGAAAACTCTTCTTTTGAAGAGTAGTTATTGTTAATTTCAATTAACGATTATGAATTGTAATTCTTGTAATTCTGAAGCAGACATATCTAGTTAATACAAGATGTAAAAGCATCTAACAAAACCCATTCAGTGTTGAAATGATACAAAGCACAGCCTGCATAGGGTGAACTTCTCAACATTCTAGACCATGTTTGCAGGAGTGTGTGCAATAACTGGATCCTTAGTAAGGTTTTGGGGAATCTCAGGAGTAGGGGCTATACTGGATTGCTTCTCATTGATAAGACTTTTTTTTGAAACCCTTTTCCTTGGGGCAAGAAAGATGAAATTCTACCATTGGGAATAATAACACAAACTTCCTTTAATACCCTAAATTTTATAATTTTTTTCCATAATAGTCACATCAGGGAGTGAATTATTTCTCAATAACTAAAGTGAATCAATGAATAAATAAACATCCTCTTAAAAGGCTTCATTCTGAGGGACAAAAATCGTAGCAAAAATTTTTTAATGTGCAGTTTCATGGAGCTGTTGATTTCACAACTGTGCTGTCTGCCAGCAAGTCCTGTGCTGCCTCTTTGTGAGTTATTACGACAAAGTTCTTCCAAATAATAAGTGGTCATATTATAAGAATGTTTTGTAGGTAAGTGGAAGAGAATAATAAAACATTGCTTTAATTTGTGAGCATCGGTTCCTATTTCAGGCAATTAATATTTAACATACCTAATCTTCACAACAAACATCAATATTGATACTAGGGTTTTTTTCCCCAGAAATTACAAACTGCATTTGAGGGGGAAAAACAATTACATACCTAAGTTCAGCTATTAGGTATTTGTGGTATATTTTACTATATTCATCCATGTTGATTGTTTCTCCTTCTCTGTGATGGAGAATTATACATCCGACTCTGTAGAACTTGGGCATGACCACATGACTTGCTTTGGCCAGTGAAATGTGAACAGAAGTAATGTGTGTCACTTCTGGGCAGAAGCTTTTAAGAGTCAACATGTAGTTCACCATTTTGCTCTGTCAGGAGAAATAGCGTTGTTGAAAATAGAGCCTGCTCCACCGGCCAGGGGTCATGGAGAGTTGCAGCCAACTCAATATAGACATGTAATAAATGGTAGAAATAAACCTTTATTGTCAGCCCATGCATAATTGGAATCACTTGTTTACTATAGCATAATTTTTCCTGACTGACACAGTACCAGAGATAGGGCATACACTCAGCTCTGGTTCATCTTAAAGCCCATGCTTGTGCTGCTCTTTTTTTCTTAAATGAAATGAACCTGTTAGCAATAGAGTTACTCATCAATTGTCTTATTGACTGTATTCCCTATACTTTTACATTTAGTTTTGTCTTACTTAGTAATTTATGCTCTTAACTCTTCGATCTCTGTTACCACTTGTACATTTAGTTTTCTCTTACTCAGTAATTTATGCTCTTAACTCTTTGATCTCTGTTACCTCACGTGTTTATGACCTCATCCTATTGTTACATTTTTCTAGGCTAACAAGTTGTTAGCTGCTGTTGTGTGGATATAAGTGGACATTACTGTAATTGTAGAATTTAGAAGCTGAAAGTTGCATTCTGAAATATACTTGTTTTATTCTGTGTTGCTGGGTTTTATAAAAACATTGAGCATCAATAACACAGCATTAAGAATATTTTTAATTTTACTCAGCAGCAGTGGGAACTGTATAAATACGTTAAAAGTGCTCCGTGAAAACAAAGTACCAAAAGGACATTTTTTCACTGTGAACAGTTTTGTTTCAATTTAAATGCCATTCAGATTTGTCATATGTCATACTTTTATTTAAGACTTATGATCAGTCCTATTTTGTCTAATCATTTCTTTATCTTTTTATATATAAATACCCATCTCATTTCTTATTTATAGCTAATGAAACAACCCTATTTCTGTTAGAGTCTTCACTGAGTTTATAAAAGTTTTACCTAAGTTATTACCAGTTGGTGGTCCAAGTTTATATGGCAATTATTTTAGCCACTTAGATAGAATGATCTGTTGGTCAGACTTTCTAAACATTGCCGGGGAATAGCTAATAAAATGATAAATTATGTGCTTTACCAGTAATGTACAGATTAACTTTTCTCTACAGATCCATGTGTCTTGAAATTGAAAGTAAACATTGAGTTGTTTTTTGAGTAGAGTTGACACACTATGTTACATTAGTTTCAGGTGTACAACATAGTGACTCAACAGCTCTGTAGGTGTGCTGTGTTCATCACCAGTGTAGCTGCCATCTGTCACTGTGCAATGCTGTTATAATAGACTGTATTCTCTGTATCTTTTATTCCCATGACTTATTTATTCCATAACTGGGAGCTGGTAACTCCCATTTCCTTTACCATTTTGCTCTTTCCCCACACATTCCTCCCCACTGGGAACCATCAGTTTGTACTTCTATGTCTGATTCTACTTTTTGTTTACTTATTCATCTGTTCTGTTTTTTAGGTTTCACATATAAGTGGAATCATGTGGTGTTTGTTTATCTTTGACTTATTTCACTTAGCATTATAACCTTGTAGGTCCATCTTTATTGTCACAAATGGCAGGATCTCATCCTTTTTATGGCTAATATTCCATTGTATATATACCACATTTTTAATCTATTAATCTGTCAGTGGACACTTGGGCTGCTTCCGTATCTTGGCTATTATAAATAATGCTTCAGTAAACACAAAGGTGCATGTTATCTTTCAAATTAGTTTTTTGTTTTTTCTAGGTAAATACCCAGTGAAATTATTGGATCATATGTTAGTTCTATATTTAGTTTTTTGAGGAACCTCCCTAAAACAATTTACACTCTCATCCACAATGCACAAGTGTCCCATTCTCTGTACATCCTTGCCAGTACTTGTTATTTCATCTTGATTCTAGCTATTCTGACAGATGTAAAGTGATATCTCATAGTGGTTATGATTTGCTTTTCTCTGATGTTTAGTGATGTTAAGCATCTTTTATATATATCTGTATATCTTTGGAAAAATATACAGATCCCCTGCACAGTTTTAATCAGATTATGTGGGGGTTTTGGTATTGGATTTTATAAACTTCTTATGTATTTATCTTCTCTGATTTAGGAGGTTCCTTTTTTTGGTGATGGTTTTCTTTGCTGTGCAAAAGCTTTTTATTCTGATGTAATCCCAATAGTTTATTTTTGCTTTTGTTTCCCTTGCCTTAGGAGACATTTCTAAAACAATGTTGTTACTGCTGGGGTAAAAGAAATTTACTGTCTATGTTCTCTTCTTAAGAGTTTAATCTGGGGGCGCCTGGGTGGCTCAGTGGGTTAAGCCGCTGCCTTCGGCTCAGGTCATGATCTCAGGGTCCTGGGATCGAGTCCCGCATCGGGCTCTCTGCTCAGCAGGGAGCCTGCTTCCTCCTCTCTCTCTCTCTCTGCCTGCCTCTCTGCCTATTGTGATCTCTCTCTGTCAAATAAATAAATAAAATCTTTAAAAAAAAAAAAAGAGTTTACATCTGTCCATTTTATAGATTATAATGCATAATAGATTATTGGCTAGATATCATGTGATATTCAGATCCATTATATTAGCAAATATGTATTTGTGTTTTAAACTGTTGAAAACCGTGATCTAATGTTTTTCTAATAAAAGAGTTTAGGTAAGTAAATGACTTAAGGACAAAGATTAAATTTAGTCTCCACAGTCCTTACTGTCTTGTGTAGTTGTCTTATTTCATTCTTTGAAAATTAGAAGTAGCTGTCAGAACTGATTTACCCAGGTACTTAACCTGTTCTGCAGTTAGTAGATGAACTTAAATTTCCAGCTCTCTCACTGTTTCTCCTCTTCATTTATTTCTCTTATCCACACAAACTTCTGTATGAGGTTTGGCTGCTGATTCCTTATGCCACATCTTCTCAGAGCTTCATGGTGACAAGTGTGTCTTGCTTTAGTCAAGTATGTGCCCAAAGGAAGTTTTTTTGCAATACTGTTAGTTTGACAGTTGATACACAGTTGACCATTGAACAGTGCAGGGGTTGGGGCACTGGCCTCCCACCCAGTTGACTTTCCCAAACATAACTACTAATATCCTTCTGTTGACTAGAAGCCTTGTAGTAACATAACGGTTGATTAACACATGTTTTGTATATATGTTATATACTGTTATTCTTAATAGTAAACTAGAGGAAAAATTATTAAAATCATAAGGAAGAGAAAATACAGGTACATTACTGTATCAGAAAAAAATCCAAGCCCATGTTGTTCAAGGGTCAACTGTAACATGTTCTCTTTTATAGAAAAACTTGCACAGGGGCGCCTGGGTGGCTCAGTGGGTTGAGCCTCTGCTTTCGGCTCAGGTCATGATCTCAGGGTCCTGGGATCAAGCCCCGCATCGGGCTCTCTGCTCAGCGGGGAGCCTGCTTCCCCCCCTCTCTCTGCCTGCCTCTCTGCCTACCTGTGATCTTTCTTTCTATCAAATAAATAAATAAATAAAATCTTTTAAAAGAAAGAAAGGAAAACTTGCACAGAAAATAACAAAGGTAGTATGGAAGATGTATGACTACAACAAAATTTTAACTAAAATATGCACAAACCTTCAGCAAATAATTCTAAGCTGTTTTGGTTTTATATGCTTTAGATGCTGCTGTTAATTCTGGAGAACTTTGGTTTGTGAACTTTTACTCCCCAGGATGTTCACACTGCCATGATTTAGCTCCCACAGTATGTATTTTTTTACATCTTGATTGTTAAAATTTTATTCTGATCTGCCGAGTGTTTTTTTAATATATTGGGACTTTTCTATTAATAGTAATGATAACTATCAATTATCAAATACTTTCATATATGTATGGTTTTATTTGATAAAAATACTCTTCTTCAAGAATGCGTAGCTTAAAGAGTGTTCAAGGAAAGAAAAATTACCTTATCAGGGCAATACTTACTCTTTTTTCTTACTAGTGGAGAGACTTTGCTAAAGAAGTGGATGGATTACTTCGAATTGGTGCTGTTAACTGTGGTGATGATAGAATGCTTTGCCGAATGAAGGGAGTCAACAGTTATCCCAGCCTCTTCATTTTTAGGTCTGGAATGGTAAGGAGTAAAGTTGGCATTTTTTTAATTTGGAACTTTATGACAAGGAAAATACTAGTGAGAACACAATACATGATTTTGTAGAATGTTTTGATTTTTAAATATGATTTTAGGTGCCATCTAACTAGAGTCTAGTCATAATAAACATTTTGGATTATATTGTGAATAATTTAAATGCCATTACTTTGACCTTTCTTTATTTCAAAATTAAATGTTTACCATTGGTTTCTGTCTTAACTGAACCATTATGCATATTGTACTTTATAGTTCACAAAATATTTTACCTGTATTGTCTCATTGAATATAAAGTTCTGATATCTCCTTCTTTTTCTAATGAAAAAACAAACTAGAAAACCATTATAAATAGTGTTGTTGAAATGTCTTTTGTGGAATCTATACAATCAAGATCTGCAGTATATCGTTTGGAAATAGTATTGAGAAATAAATCTTATTGTATTCAAAATAAGGTAAAGTTGAAAGCATTTGGTATTATTCCTACTGAGTTTTTAAAAGAAACAATAAAAGATGTTTTTCTTTTTATAAAAAAAAAAAAGGCTGCAGTGAAATATCATGGTGACAGATCAAAGGAAAGTTTAGTGAGTTTTGCCATGCAGCATGTTAGAAGCACCGTGACAGAATTATGGACAGGTAATTTTATTTTCATTTCTTTGATTTTCAAGGATACTTTGATTTTGGTATTTTAATTTTTTTTCAGTAATAGTGTTAACACGTTGGTCATAATATTGAAATTTTTAAGCTATCTTATCCATGCTTTTTAAAAAGAAGGGAATTTTGTCATTTTTCTGACCTCTGCTAAATAGTTGGTATTTAACAAATCAGATTTGTATAGAAACTAAAGCAGTTAAGATATGGGAAATGAATATGGTGTGATGCTAGGTGTAATGGCAGCTTTCAGGGTACAATGTTTAGTTAACCAAGCGTTTTATTGCTTTCATAAGTGTACTGTATCAAGCAGTCAATTCCTGATCCAGTGTAATTTTAAAGTTTAAAAACTCTTTCCTCTAATCTTAGACTTTTAATTCATCAAGTGACTTTAGGTGGGTTATACTCTGTGATATCCATGAAATGATAGTATTCATATCTAGTAAGATGTTCACACCATTCACTGAATACAAGTAATGTCTCTGGAACTGTGTTAAATATTAGGGCTGCAGTAATATGTAATTCTCATTGTTTTAGCAAGAAAGGCATTAGTAAACCATTAACGCAGTATAGTAACTAGTATGGTAGAGGCAGTCTTAGGGAAACATGAAGGATATAAAAGAACTCAAATGAGGAAATCTGGAAGGATTAGAAGATACTTCTTGAATGAAATCAGACCCAATCTGTCATGAAAATGAAGAGGAAACCTTCAAAGAGCACTGTGAACATTATAAACTGGCATTACTTTGCCATAAATCTAACAAAAAGATGGGCAGCAGGTGGAATAGTATGAGGAAAACACAGCTAGCTGAATGGGTAGACAAAGCTCAGATCACAGGGGCCTTAGTTACCAGTTTTAGTTACCAATTTCTTAATGAATTAATGAATTAAGATTTTAGATGATGAAAACAATGGAAAGTCAATGTAGGAATTTGATATGTTTCAAGGGGATTTTTATGAATTCCTGAATTCCAGTAATAGATAATCAGAAATTTGCTTAATTTTCTTTCAAGGGAATTTTGTTAACTCCATACAAACTGCTTTTGCTGCTGGTGTTGGCTGGCTGATCACTTTTTGTTCCAAAGGAGGAGGTAATTTTATTTATTTTGTAATGATGAAAAAACCAAGATACTTAATTTTTATTTTTTTTAATTGAGATAAAGTTGTCATATAACATAATGTACCTTCATGGTATACAGCCTGTTGATACACTTACATATTGCAAAATGATTACCACCATAGCATTAGCTAACACCGCATTTCTGTCCCATAAATACCATTTCTTTTTCATGGTAAGAATATTTAAAATCTACTCTCTTAGCAGTTTTCAAGTGTATGATACAGTAATATCGGTTATTATCACCGTGCTGTATATCACATTCCCAGAACCTGTTATAACAAGGAGTTTGTACCTTTTGACTAGCTGTCAGTCTTAAGTATGCTACTGTAAAAAAAAAAAAAAAGTATGCTACTGTAATTGATTATTCAGTACTTCAAACTATAGTTTATATTTTTCATTTAACGAATACTTAAATTATTTATTAATTTACACATAAGTTATAGATTACTAATTTGTTGAGATTTCATTTATTTCATTTATGATTTTGTTTGGTGGACCAGTTTTTCAACTTAATTATTCTCATTATAAATAGTACATTCGGATAACCACAGATATATTTGGCAGTTTGCAAAAATAATTAGTTGTTGACAGATGTAACCCTCCCAAAATAATAATTTTTTGGTATTATGGACTTTGTCTCATACTTAACATATCAAAAATGTATGCATGTTGCCTTATAAAATATTTGAAGATGACAATTTTCCATTTCTAGGAAACTTTTTACCAGTAAATTAGTTAGAAAATTCAGTACTCTAGGTACCAAACCACAAACTATTAAACTCTATTCAAACAATGAGATTGGTTAAAAATCAGCCCCATTATTACAGAATACCCCAATTCATTAATACATTTTCATATGTTTAATTCCAACATGGGTCTTTAACCCAGACTATACCTGTCAGCTTCATGCTACTGTATTGAGAACAAATTGCCTTCAGCTAAAATCAGCCACTCACCCCTATCCTGTAAGGCCCATCTTAGGAAGGTATTGCCTTCAAGCAAAAATAACCCTTAAATTAGGCTATCATTGAGGGATTTTGTTTCATTTTGGTCTAATGCATAGATTTCTGTTTTTTCCACACATTAAGAAAACTTTAAACTATCTGACATTCTTTTACTTTTCACCCCAGGTAGATTGTTGTTACATATCTTTAAAAGCTCTATGGTGCTACAGCTCCCTTGCTTCTAAATATGTCTCATTGTATCCTAGCATTTTCATGAAAATGATGAGTTTTTTTAAAACTATATTGTATTTTATGAAGCAAAGCTTCTGTATTCATTCTAGGAGGCCAGCATTACCCTGATACCAAAACCAGAAGATGCTACAAAAAAAAACAAAAAACAAAAC
This sequence comes from Neogale vison, assembly GCF_020171115.1. Lineage (NCBI taxonomy): Eukaryota > Metazoa > Chordata > Mammalia > Carnivora > Mustelidae > Neogale > Neogale vison. The sequence goes on from NC_058093.1 coordinate 78,327,604, forward strand.
AAAAAAAACTATACGCTAATATCTCTGATGAACATAGATACATAGATACAAAAATCTCTAACAATACATTAAAAATTCATTTACCATAATGAAGTTGGATTGAATTCTGGGATACAAGGGTGGTTCAACATTAGCAAATCAATCAATGTGATATCAACAATGTGATAGCAACAAAAAAAAAGATAAAAACCGTATGATGGGGGCGCCTGGGTGACTCAGTGGGTTAAAGCCTCTGCCTTCGGCTCAGGTCATGATACTGGGGTCCTGGGATGGAGCCCCGCATTGGGCTCTCTGCTCAGCAGGGAGCCTGCCTCCTCCTCCTCTCTCTGCCTGCCTCTCTTCCTACCTGTGATCTCTGTCTGTCAAATAAATAAACAAAATCTTTAAAAAAAAAAAAAAAAGCATACGATCATTTCAGTAGATGCAAAAAAAGCATTTGACAAAGTACAGCATTCATTTATGAACAAAGTAGGTTTAGAAGGAACATACCTCAACATAATAAAGGCTGTATACTAATCTACAGCTAACATGATACTCAGTGGTGACAAACTAAAAGCTTTTCTCCTAAGATCAGGGCCAAGACAAGAATGTCCACTCTGACCACTTTATTCAGTGTAGTACTGGAAGTCCTAGCCACAGTAGTCAGACAAGAAAAAGAAAAGGCATCTAGATCAGTAAATGGTAAATAGTAATAGTAATCAGTAAATAGTCACTATTTGCAAGTAACATGATACTCAATATAGGAAACCCTAAAGACTCCACTGAAAACTATTAGCACTGATAAATGAATTCAGTAAAGTTGCAGGGTGCAAAATCAATATACAGAAACCTGTTGCATTTCTGTACCCTAATAATGAAGCAGCAGAAAGAAAATTTAAGAAAATCATCCTATTTAGAATTGCACCAAGAGTAGTGAAATACTTAAGAATAAACTTAACCAAAAAGGTAAAAGACGTATACTATGGAACTATAGAACATGATGAAAGAAACTGAAGACAATACAAACAAATGCAAAGATACCATTCCATGCTTATGGATTGGAAGAACAAAATTGTTAAAAATCTCCATGCTATCCAAATCCACTCTGTAGATTTACTACAAACCCTATCAAAATACCAACAGCATTTTTTGCAGAAATAGAACAAATAATCCTAAAATTTGTATAGAGCTGCAAAAATCCCATATAGCAAAGCAACCTTGAAAAAGAACAAAACTGGAGGTACAACAATCCCAGATTGCAAGATTTCCTACAAACCTATAGTAATTACAACAGTATGCTACTAGCACAAAAATAGACAAAGATCAAGAGAAAGCGTAGAGAGCCCAAAAATAAAGCCCTGCTTTTGTGGTTAATTAATCTACAAAGGAGGAAGAATATGTAGTGGGGAAAAAAGTCCTTTCAACAAGTACTGTTGGGAAAATTGGACCACTTTCTTAGACCATTAACAAAAATAAAATGAAGTAAGGCCCTAAAAGTAAGACCTGAAACCATAAAAATTCTAGAAGAGAACACAGGCAGTAATTTCTCTATCAGCCACAACATTTTTCCAGACATGCCTCCTAAGGCAAGAAAAACAAAAGCAAAAGTAAACTATTGGGATTACATCAAAATAAAAACCTGCCCAGCAAAGGAAACAACAAAACTAAAAGACAGTATATAGAATGGGAGAAGAAAATATTAAAGAACATATATAGCTCAAAACACACAAAAATAATCCAGTTTGCAAATGGGGAGGAGACATGAATAGACATTTCACCAAAGAACACACAGATGACCAACACACACAAAAAGATGATGAGTTATGTTGAGCATCTCACACCTCACACCTGTCAGAATGACTAAAATCAAAAACAGGAAACAAGTATGAATGAGGATGTGGTGAAAAAGGAACCATTGTGCACTTTTTGGTGGGAATGCAAACTGATGCAGCCACTGTGGCAATATGGAGGTTCCTCAAAAAGTTGAAAATAGAGCTATCATTTGATCCAGTAATTACCCAAAGAATATGAAAACACTAGTTGAAAAAGGTACATAGCTCCCTGTGTTGATTGCAGCATTAATTATAATATCCAAATTATGGAAACAGCCCAAGTGTCCACCAATAGATGAATGAATAAAGAAGTGGCATTATGGTATATAGTGGAATATTCAGCCTAAAAAAAAAAAAATAATAATGAAGTCTTGTCATTGGCAACAGCATGGATGGATTTAGAGACTATAATCCTAAGTGAAATAAGTGAAAAAAAGACAAATACCATATGATTTCACACATGGAATTTAAGAAAGAGGGAAAAAGAGACAAACCAAGAAATAGACTTTGAAGTATAGAGAACAAACTAGTGGCTACCAGAGGGAAGGTGGGTGGGGGGATGGGTGAATAAAGTCATGGAGATTAAAGAATACACTTGCCGTGAAGAGCACTGTAATGTATAAAATTGTTGGGACGCCTGGGTGGCTCAGTTGGTTAAGCAGCTGCCTTCGGCTCAGGTCATGATCCCAGCATCCTGGGATCGAGTCCCACATTGGGCTCCTTGCTCGGCGGGGAACCTGCTCCTCCCTCTGACTCTGCCTGCCATTCTGTCTGCCTGTGCTTGCTCTCTCCCCCTTTCTCTCTGATAAATAAATAAAAAAAAAAAAATCTTTAAAATTGTTGAATCCCTTTGTTGTACACCTGAAACTAACACTGTATGTTAACTACTGGAATTAAAATTAAATAAAAGACTGTTGTATTTTAAATTTAAAGGTTCTTTATATATTTTTATCAAATAGAGCCATTACATTTCATTTCTCCAAAATCATGAGATTTCTTAGATCAAGGGGATTGTTGATAGGAGCAGAGATTTAAGAGGATCATTGTAAAGAGATTACCTTTAGCTAGAAATCCTGGGAAACTAGGGAGAGAATGGAAAATGTGTGCACACATGTGCATGTGTGTCAGCATGTATGGACATTTACCAGTGGAGTCCAGTCAGTTGCCTTAGAATCACTGTGTTAGTTTGGGGTGAAAGGCAAAATAAAGTACAGACTTTATATAAAGCTAAAATTGTGTTACAATTTTTTTCCTTGCTAGATTGTTTGACTTCACAGACGCAACTCAGGCTCAGTGGCATGTTGGTAAGCATCAATTATTTTATAAAACTATCACCGTATTAAGAAAGACACTTGAGAATTGATTCTAAATATTTTTTCGTAGTTCCTTAAACACTTACTTGTAAATTTTGTTTTTTGATAAGTGTATTCATAGCTATAAAACTTTTCTTCCTAATTAGAATTTTGACATGTGGTGCTTTCATTGTCATTCACTTCTAAATATCTAACCTAACTGAATTTTTCTTTAATCAAAGAGGTATTTATAAGTGTTTGTGTCCCTCCAAACTTTATTTCTTACTGTTTTTGCAATATTGTTATTTTGTTGTATATTTAGTTCTCATCACATTATGGTTGGGAATGTAATCTGTATGTTGTTGATACTTTAACACTGTAGGAGCTCCCTTTGCTGCCTGGAAGCTTATCAGTTAGGAAAATTGTGAAGGATCTATGTGTGCTCAAAAATATGTTTTCTATATATGTTTGGTAGAATTTTTACATCTATTAGACCAACTTTATTAATCATGTAATTCAAATCTGGTCATTTATTGTTTAAGTAAACTTTTTAAAAAATTTTAAATTTACAGTAGGAAAGTTGGGGTTTTCTAAATAAAACTAAATTCCTTTTACTTAACACGTGACCTGTTTTGGTTTTTTGTTGTTGTTGTTTCTTTGCACTGTAGGATGGTCTTGTTAATGTAGGGTGGATGGACTGTGCCACCCAGGACAACCTTTGTAAAAGTTTGGATATTACAACAAGTACTACTGCCTATTTTCCTCCTGGAGCCACTTTAAGTAACAAAGAGAAAAGCAGTGTTTTGGTATGAGTTACTAATTTCTTTATATATATGTGAACACATACATTCAAACATTATAAATCATTTTGTAAACAGTAACAAGGAAATGAATCCACTTATAATAAACATTTGATATTTAGAACAAGTATGTAATTTCTGGGATTCTATTTAATGGTAAGGTCTGCTATAAGGATTATTTTACAGTGGTAGAAACCATTGTACTTTACAACCCAGAAGTATGGAAAACATTCTTAGGTTATATGAATTTTCATTGGTTTCCATTTATATGTGTATTTTCTAATGTTAAAATATAGATCATTCGTATGTTTGGAACTCGTGTTTGTTTTTTTAAACCACTCTGTTAGATTCTGGTATAAACTCAGTTTGGCAATCTGCTGTACGGTTCACCTCCCTAATTTTATGAATGAGGAGACTGAGGCTCAAGCTAGTTATCAAGGAGCTAAGATAAATAATGGGATATTAGGTCCCTAGGGAACTTCAAAAGACAATAATAAATTAAGACAAAGTGTCATTAGTTTTATTTCTGTATTTTAATTTTGCTTTCTTGATGTCAACAAAGGTAACACATATTCACTACAGAAGTTCATGTGTGGGTATAGAAATGTATATAGATAGATCAAAATTCTTCCAAAACTAAACCACCCGTAGATAAGCACCATCAAATCTTGACAAATACTCTTCCAGATCTCTACATACATATATGTGCACTTAGGACTTCATGCTGACGACTTCATCTGACAACTTTCCACTTTTAACTGTGGCCCAAACCTTTGACCTCCACTCCAGACCTACATACATATTCCACTGCCTATTTGACATCTCCCCTGGGATATGAACTGATTTTTTTCAAACTTAGATATCTGTACCTATACTGCTAATATACTCCCATAAATCTGCTCTACCCACAGTTTTCTCTCTCTCAGTTGATAAAAAAAATCCATCCTTTATCATTCAGGTCAAATACCTTGTAGTCATTCTTAACTCTTCTTTTTCTCATAGTCTGTGACTTGTATCAGGAGAATTTGTGACTCTGTCATTAAAATCGTTTTAAAATCCACTTCCACTGCTACTAGAGCATTTATTCCCTTATAGTATACACTAATATATTATTTTTATTTTTATTTTTCTCCCACAATACATTTTTAAGTTTGATTTTTTTTTTTTTTACTGTTATACCTCAACTCCCTAGAAGATTATCTGGCATGTAAGTGGACACTATATATAGTGCCTATGTATATTATATACTATGTGCTAGAGATAAATAACACATAAATGGAGATAAACCAACAATCCCTAAGTAACAATCCATCCACTAAATGTGACATACTTTGTTAATTAAATCAGTCCTCTCTTGATATTAGGGACACCTGGGTGGCTTAGTTGGTTGAGCAGCTGCCTTTAGCTCAGGTCATGATCCCAGCGTCCTGGGATCGAGTCCCACATCGGGCTCCTTGCTCGGCGGGGAGCCTGCTTCTCCCTCTGCCTCTGCCTGCCATTCTGTCTGCCTGTGCTTGCTCTCTCTCCCTCTCTCTCTCTGACAAATAAATAAAATCTTTAAAAAAAAAAAAAAAAGAATTATATGGAAAAAAGACACTAAAATAAATGGATGTTGATTTAAAAGATTACAATATGATTCTCTTATTTTAGTTCCTTAATTCATTGGATGCTAAAGAAATATATTTGGAAATAATGCATAATCTTCCAGATTTTGAACTACTTTCGGCAAACACACTAGAGGTAATATTTCTGTTAATGGTAATAAATGGTAGTAAATGTTGGTAACATTTTAAAATCAGCATTTGTTTTATTCATCATTAGAAAGTAGCAGTTTCAAAGGATTGCATATATAAATATATATGTATATATTAGTTATTCTAGGTTAAACTCTTAATTGCTGGAGTTGCAACTTCAGGGTGGGTCTGGAGTTCAAGACAACATAATCAGTCCTGAATGGGGGCCTCAGCGGGAGTGTCAGAAAAGCCAAGATTCTGATCACAAAGTAACTTTGGATCTGATTTAGAATTTTATGTTCTTGCTTACAGAACTGTTTATATTGTTCACTGAGAACTAAGAAGCAGCTTTAGAAAGACTGAGTTTGTAGTAAAATCATTTTTTTTTTCTACTCAGTGATCCCAGAGCTAAGTCTGTATCCCTACCAAACTCTGCCAAACCTGAAAAAGCTTACTTTCCTACTCCCAACTTTTTAGCTATATATCATTAAAACTATATATAATTTTTGGCACAGCTATCTGCTTTTAGATTTTATAATTCAGTGATTTTTAGCCTTTAATATAGGATTGACTTACATAACATTCCAAAGAAATACAGAATATAAGTATGAATAAGGCTGAATTTTAGACAGTATTTTGAAGTAATGGGTATGGTAGCTAAAATTTAAATCAAAGAAATAAAGAATAGGACCATTAGAATTTCTTGATTCTGACATTATTTTATCACTTTTTTTTTTCCTTTTTATCACTTCGAAGGATCGGTTGGCTCATCATCGATGGCTCATATTTTTTAATTTTGGAAAACATGAAAATTCAAATGATCCTGAATTGAAGAAACTAAAAACTCTACTTAAAAATGAACATATTCAAGTAAGAAAAAAGCATTCTGCCTAGTCTTATGCTAGTGTGTTTTCTTATTAATTTAATATATGAAATTATATTTTAAGTAACATAAAAATGCTTATTGGAATCTAGGTTTAGAAAGCCCTAAGTGCTTTTGTTCTTCTGCTGTGATTTTGTTTTTCTATTAAGAATCTACAATGATGTCTAAAAACAGTTAACTTTCATTTCTCTTTAGTAGCTAGCATGTGATACATCTGTATCAGACAGTTTTTTGGAATGCATACCATAGAAGAATATCATTCCCTGTTTAAAATTCTTAATGGTTTATATAAGTAATTTGTACTCATAGTTTAAAAATTAGGATATATAAATAAGCTTGAAAATGAATTAAGATATTTAATATTTTTACTGCTGTTAATAGCCGTACTATAAATTTACTGCATAACTTTTCAGACTTTTTCTGCATATGTTTTAGTATGTGGGCATAGATATGTGTGTTTACATCATGCGTATTGTAACAGCCAGTGTAATAGACATACATGTATCTTTATTTATGAGCTTTTTTAATGAAAATGGATTGAGTATAGGGGCACGTGGGTGGTGCAGTCGGTTAAGTCTCTGACTCTTGGTTTCGGCTCAGGTCTCGGTCTCAGAGTCATGTGATGGAGGCCCACGTTTGGCTCTGTACTTAGTGTAGAGTCCATTTGAGTTGCTCTTGTCCTCCCCCTTTGCCTCCCCCTGCCACTCTTGCTTTCTTTATCTGTCTCTCTTCCTCTAAAATAAATCTTTAAAAGCAAAAACAAAGAAAACCCCCCAAAATGGATTCACTATATCGTAGTCCCTATTTTCTACAGGGGATATGGTCTAAGGCCCCCAGTGGATGCCTGAAACCACAGATAGTACCAAACACTATATGTACTTATTTTTTCCCTATGCATACATATCCCTAATAGAGTTTAACTCATGAATTAGGCACAGTAAAAGATTAGCAATAACAATAAAATGGACAATTGTAATAATATACTATAATAAAAGTTATGTATTAGTGTCTTATTATACTATACTGTACTCACCGTTGTGAATTGATACAAGATGGTAAAATGTCTACATGATGAGATGAAGTCAGGTGAGTGACGCAGGCATTGTGACATGTTAAGCTACTACTGACCTGAAAATGCCTGAGAAAGAGAATCATACTTCTGGACTATAGTTTAACCATTGGGAACCAAAATTATGGAAAGTGAAACCACTGATAAGGGGGGACCTGCTGTATTCTCTTGTAGAATTTTCCATTTGACAATATCATTTTTTTTTTAATATGCTTGTGTGTGTATGTATGTGTATATATGAATATCTATATATATGTCTATATGTATATGTACATATATGTATACAAAGTACTGCCTGGTCTTTAGAGATGATAAATATATACCTCTTTAGAGATGATAAATATATTAAGTACATTATTAAACATATGATATAAATATCATCCTAGGGATATCATCCTCCCTAAAGTCTAGGTAGTATTTCACTATATGGTTACACCATAATTGTTTAACAAGTCCTCCTTTACTAACATTGTTTCCATTATTTTTTATATCAAAAACACATACTGTAAAAATGCAGTATGGAGAATGTTTTTAACCAAGATTATGTATTTTTTTAAATTGTCCTCATTACCAATGTCCTCCACAATGTTTGTATCATTTTATATTCTTACCACATGTTGGTAACCATTTCTCCATACCTGTGCCAACCATGGTTTTAACATTTTTTAATCACCATTCTGATAAGCCACAGTGATATGTTAATAATATTCATTTTCATTTATTTGGTTCCTAGTGGGGTTGAAAAAGTTTTTTGTGATTATTGACAAATTACCATTTTTTTCTGTTTTCTGTCTTTGGCCCATTTTCTTTCTTCTGATAGGATGTTTATCTTTTCTTTCTTAGTGGAGCCTCTGAAATACTCAAATATTTTTTTCTTGGTTTATCATTTCCCCTCTTAGTATTCTTTATGCTGTTTTTCTTTACAGTGAATGAAATTGTCACTTTGCTTTATTATGTCTGCTTCTAGGTCTGAAAGAGTTTTCTCTCCCCCCCCCACTTCAAATTATATAAATATCCTTTATATTTTTAGAAGAGTGGATTTCTTAAACTTTTTTTAAAGATTGTATTTATTTATTTGAAAGAGAGCACAGCAGGGGGAGCAGCAGGCAGAGGGAAAGGGAGATGCAGGCCCCTATGGAGGAGGGAGCCCCATGCAGGCTCTGTCCCAAGACCTCAGACTCATGACCTGAGCCAAAGGCAGACGCCTAACCGACTGAGCCACTCAGGCGCCCAAAAAAGTGGATTTCTTTTTTTTTCTTTTTTAAGATTTTATTTATTTATTTGACAGACAGATCACAAGTAGGCCGAGGAGGAAGCAGGCTCCCTGCTGAGCAGAGAGCCCGATGCGGGGCTCAGTCCCAAGACCCTGGGATCATGACCTAAGCCAAAGGCAGAGGCTTTAACCCACTGAGCCACCCAGGCGCCCCAAAAAAGTGGATTTCTTAAACAACTTCCTATTTTCTGGAAAGTTTCTCTCAGGTTTTTGAACTCCCTAGAAGGTGTTCTTTTTTTCCCCCTTAACGAAATTGTGTTTCAGTGTTAATGTAAATTATTTATTTCCATCTTTTATTTTCATGGCCAGTTAATTTCTGTTTAGAAACTATTGTTAGAGCAGTGTCATTTCTTTATGAATATATTAAAAATTAATGCATGTGATTTTGTCTTCATCAAATTAAACTTCTACTTCAGGTTGGCAAGTTTGACTGTTCCTCTGCACCAGACATCTGTAGTAATCTGTATGTGTTTCAGCCATGTCTAGCAGTATTTAAAGGACAAGGAACCAGGGAATACGAAATTCATCATGGTAAGAAGGGGAAAAAATGATAAAAATTTATATTCGTTTTCAAATATTAATTTTTAATTATACTTTTTATTTTGTTTTTTAGTTAATTTACTTGACATGTAGTTGACACACAATTACATTAGTTTCAGATGTACAGCAGTGATTCCACAACTTTGTATGCTGTTCTGTACTCACTACAAGGTGTAGTTACCTTTGGTCACCATATGATGCTATTAACAGTACCATTGACTATATTCCTATACTGTACCTTTCATCTCTAGGACTTATTCATTCCATAGCTGGAAGCCTGTAACTCCGATGCCATTTCACCCATTTTGCCCATCCTGCCATTGCTCTCCCCTCAAGTAACCACCAGTTCTCTGTATTTACTTGAAGATTCTCTCCCTCGGCCCCTTCCCCCACTTGCTCAGTGCACAGGCACTTTCTCTCTCTTTGAAATAAAAAAATCTAAAAAAAAAAAAAAAAAGATAACTTTGTTGTTCTGCCCCTCACCCCCCAGTTCACACACACGTTATCTATCCCTGTATATAAACTTAAAAAAAAAAAAAAAAGTTGTATCATTTGAAAATATCTTTTCCCACTCAGTAGGTTTTCTTTTCTTTTTGTTGTTTCCTTTACTGTGCAAAAGTTTTTCATTTTGGTGTAGTCCTGACAGTTTATTTTTGCTTTTATTTCCCATGTCTGAGGAGACAGTTATAAAAAAATTGTAACTAAGGCCAATGTCAGGGAGTACTGCCTAAGTTTCCTTACAGGATTTCTTTGGTTTCAGGCTTCGCATTTAGGTCTTTGTTCCCTTTTGAGTTTTATTTTTGTGTATGTTGTAAGAAAGTGGTTGAATTTCATTATTTTGCATATAGCTGATCAGTTTGCCTAGCAACATTTACTGAGGACAGTCTCTTTTCCCCATTGTATAATCTTGTCTCCTTTGTCAAAGATAACTGACGGTGTAAGCATGGGTTTATTTTGGGGGTCTCTATTCTGTCCCATTGACCTAAGTGTCTGTCTTTGTGCCATTGCATACTGTCATGTTTACTATATAGCTTTGTCCTATATCTTGAAATCAGGGACCATGATACCTAGATTTGTTCTTCCTTTTCAAGATCATGTTGGCTACTTGGGATCTTTTGTGGTTCTTTTTACCTTATTTTATATGAACATACTTACTGTAAATAACTTTACTTTTATTAGTAAATAGGTTTCTTTTGGAGAAAGATTTTTTGAATTATATTTAGTTATTTTACTCTCTTTTTAAAATAATTAACTTTTTTCCTGCTCACTGTTTTGACTAGTGTTTCAGCAAGAATGCTGGTGACGTTGTCAGATTAGTTCAAAATTTAGGGGTCTTATTAACAAAAGTAAGCAATACCTATAGTTTCCATTTCTAGTGTGCTGAAGTGGTATTTTAGCCATGGGCATTTTTCAGATTTTTCTTCCCGCTAGACTATTAAATATTTCTATGTCTACTTTTATCTCTCTTGAATTTATAATTACATTTTTACATTTCAGCTTGTGTGGGACTTTAGCTCTGCATTCATGTAGGTACTGTTGCAATTATGAGGATTTGGGCTATCTCATAGTCCCTATCCTGAAAAAGGTCAAATGTAGCAAAAGAAACACAAATACTACTAACTGTAACACAGCTGAGTGAAAAACAGATACTGACTGATGTTACATGCTTAGGAATGCAAAGTTCTCTCAAGAAATTTGAAGTACCAGAGCTCCTGGGTGGTTCAGTTGGTTGTGTCTGCCTTCAGCTCAGGTCATGATCCCCGGGGTCCTGGGATCAAGTCCTGCATCAGGCTCCCTGCTCAGTGGGGAGTCTCCTTCCTCTGCCCCTCTCTGTCTCATGAATGAATTAAAAAAATGTTTAAAAAGAAAAAAATTTAAAATATCATCTGGTGTGGTTGACAGGAAATTGTAAGAAAAGTAGGAAAAATATTGTAATGGCCAGTATGTATAAATTATAAGATCAAATAAAAAGACTTATGTTTAGTATAGATCTAGAGATGATATTTGAGTTGAGATAACATTTGAATGCTCAGTTTCTCAAAGCAAATACAGAAAAGCAAGAAGTGAGGCTAAGCTGAAGGAGCTATGTGAGCAAAGTCTCGGCAAGATGAACCTAACAGTAACTCCTGTTTATTTTGTACTTTTTACAAGTCAGATGTTTTTCTAAAGGCTTTTCCCTTTTCCCACATACTTTTCCCTTTCTGTTTTTATCTTCACAACAGCCCACTAAGGGAGAAAACAGTGGCTCGGGATAATTATTTGCCTATGATCAACAACTAGTAACTAGTCAAGGTAGATTTTGTACCCAAATATGTCTTACTCCAGAGCCTAGGATTATAGCAGCACTAAACTGTACTGTCTCCTGAAAGTGCTAAAAATGACCACATTTTAATAATGGAGTTCTATTCTTCTTTATCTCTGAAATAATTCCAATTCCTTCTCAGTTCCATGTATGCTGCCTTATTTCCAGTTCATCGTCTCCTTCATTTACTCTCTTACCATCCTTTGGTAAAATTGACAGTCTCACGTCACTTTTCTGCCTTGACTTTACTGATTTCTCTAAGTATTTTTAAGTTTTTTTTTCATTGAAGTATAATTGGAATACAGTTTTAGTTTCTGGTGTATTATATAGTAACTCCCTTTTATATGTACATTGCAGAATAATCACCATGATGTTTAGTTACCATCTGTCACCATATAAAGTTGTTACATTATTATTGACTAGCTCTCTGTGCTATACTTTATACCCCTGTGACTTGTTTATTTGTAACTGGAGGTTTGTACCTCTTAATCCCCTTTAACTATTTCACCCTCTTCCTACCTCCCTCTCCTCTGGCAATCACCAGTTTATTCTCACGAGTCTCTTCTATTTTGTTTTGCTTCTTCATTCATTTTGTTTTCTAGATATTGGTAAGACAGATGTCCAAGAGTCTTCTGCCAGTGTTTTGTTTTAGGAGTCTTACGGCTTCAGGTCTTATATTTAGGTCTGTAATATATTTTAAATTGATTTTTGCATATGGTATAAGAAAGTGGTCCAGTTTCATTCTTTTGCATGTAGCTCTAGTTTTCCCAATACTGTTTATTGAAGTCTTTCTCCATTTTATGTTTTTATTTCCTTTGTCACACTGACCGTATAAGTATGGATTTGTTTCTCTTTATACTGGCTCTTTTCTGTTCCATTGATATATCTGTCTGTTTTTTTGTGCCAATACCATAATGTTTTGATTATTATAGCTTTAATAGTGTATCTTGAAATCAGAGAGCACGATACCTCTGGCTTTATTCTCTTTTTTCATGATTGCTTTGATTTCTTCATGGTCTTTTGTGGTTCCATACAAATTTTAAGATAATTTGTTCTAATTCTGTAAAAAAATGCCACTGATGTTTTGATAGAGATTGAATTGAACATGTAGATTTTTAGAGATTGTATAGACTTTTTTTTTAAGATTTTATTTCTTTACTTGACAGAGAGACACAGCAAGAGAGGGAACACAAACAGAGGGAGTGGGAGAAGGAGAAGCCGGCTTCCTGCTAAGCAGGGAACCCAGTGCTAGGCTTGATCCCAGGATCTGGGATCATGACATGAGCCGAACGCAGACGCTTAACAACTGAGCCACCCAGGTGTCCCTATATAGACATTTTAATAACATTAATCCTTCCAGTCTATGAGGACTGTATATATATATTTATTTCTGTCCTCTTCTGTTTTCTTCAGCAATGTCTTGTAGATTTTCAGAGTACAGGTCTTTTATCTCCTTGATTACTTTTATTCCTAGGTATTTTATCCTTTTTGATAGAATTGTAAATGGGATTGTTCTCATAATTTCTGATAGCTTGATATTAGAGTACAGAAATAGTACAGATTGAGGAGCCTCGTTTCAATCAGTTAAGTGTCCAACTCTTGGGGCGCCTGGGTGGCTCAGTTAGTTAAGCACCTGACTTGATTTTGGCTCAGGTCATGATCTCAGGATTGTGAGATTGAGCCCCACATCGCACTCCATGCTGGTTGTGAAGCCTGCTTAAGATTCTCCCTCTCCCTCTGCCCCTCCCTACCCTCAAAAAAAAAAAGGAAAAGGAAAAAAAAAAAACGGAGATTTCTGTATATTAATTTTGTATCCTTTTACTTTACTGAGTTGATTTGTTCTATTAGTTTTTGAGCAGAGAGTCATTTATTTGTTCTTTTTCTAGTTCTTTAATATGTAAGGTTAGATTGAGATTTTTCTTGTTTCCTGAAGAAATTTTCTCTGAAGAAAATTTTTCTTGTTTTCTTATGCCTGTATCTCTATAAACTTGCTGCTGCTTTTTTTTTTTTTTTGAGAGAGAGTAAGGGAGGGAGAGAGAGAATACGAGAGTGGGGCAGAGGGAGAAGCAGACTTCCCGTTCAGTAGGGAGCAAGATGCTGGGCTCAATCCAGCAACCCTGTGATGATGATCTGAGCTGAAGGCAGACACTTAACCCTCTGAGCCACCCAGGTGCTCCTAAACTTGCCTCTTAAAACTGCTTTTGGTAGGTCCCAAAGATTTTTGAACATTGTGTTTTATTTTTATTTGTCATATAAGTTATTTTTTTGTCTCCTTCTTTCATTTCTTCTTTGATTCATTGGTTGGTAGGTACATGTTAGGCTCTATGTATATGTGTTTGTGGGGTTGTTTTTTTGTTTTTTTTTTTTTTCAGTTTTGTTTAGTTTTAATTTCTAATTTTATACCATTGGGTCAGAAAAAATACTTGGTATGATTTCATTTTTCTTAAATTTACTGAGACTTGTTTTGTGGCCTAACATGAATCTCTTGGAGAGTGTTCCGTGTACCCCTGAAAATAACATGTATTCTGTTTTTGAAAGAAATGTTCTGTATATATCTGTAATATCAAGCTGGTCTAATATGTCATTGAAGTTTACTGTTTTCTTATTGATTTTCTGTCTGCATGATTTGTCATCCATTGATGTATTTGATGTGCTAAAGTCCTTTATTATTACTGTATTATTGTCACTTTCTCCCATTATATCAGTTAATACTTGTTCTACATATTAGATGTTCCTATGTTGATGTTTATAGATATTTATAATTATTTCCTCTTGTTGAATTGATCCCTTTATTATTATGAAATGTTCTTCTTTGTCTCTTATTACAGTCTTTGTTGTCAAGTCTATTTTGTCTGTTATAAGTGTTGCTAGTCTATTTTTCTTACTGTTTCCATTTGCATGGAATATCTTTTCTCATCCCTTCACTTTGTCTTTGTATGTCCTTACATCCGAAGTAAGGCTTTTATAAGTAGCCTATAGAGGGGGGTTTGTTTTGTTTGCTTTTGTTATCCATTCAGCCACCGTGTGTCCTTTGTTTGGAGCATTTGGTCCATTTACATTTATAGTATTTACAGATAATAGGTATGTATTGACATTTTCTTCATTATTTTCTGCCTGTTTTGTAGTTCTTCTCTGTTCCTTTCTTCTCTTGTGATTTGACGACTTTCTTTAGTGTTATATTTGCATTTCTTTTACTTTCTTTGTGCATCTGTTCTAGGTTTTTGGTTACCATTAGGATCATATGTAACAACCTATGTGTATAGTAGTTGATTGTCACTTAGGTTTGAATGCATTTTATTTTATTAAAGATTTTATTTATTTGACAGAGATCACAAGTAGGCAGAGAGGCAGGCACAGCGGGAGGGGGAGGCAGGCTCCCTGCCAAGCAGAGAGCCCGATGTGGGGCTTGATCCCAAGACCCTGGGATTATGACCTGAGCCGGAGGCAGAGGCTTTAACCCACTGAGCCACCCCGGCGCCCCCTGAATACATTTTAAAAGCACTACATTTTACTCTCCCTGCTGACTTTTTTTGGCATCCTATTTTACATCTTTTGTGTATCCCATAACTAATTATTGTAGATACAAGTTTTACTACTTTTTCTCTTTAACCTTCATACTAGCCTTAAAAGTGATCAATCCACTGCCTTTTCTGCATGTTTACTAATGTTTGCCATTACCAGTGATTTTTTTTTTTTTTCCCATAACATTCTTTTAACTATGGCCATTTCTTTTCTGCTTAAAGAAGTTTCTGTAACATTTAAGGCTGGTGTAGGTGATGAACTCCTTGAACTTTTGTTTGCTTGGGAAACTCTCTCCTTTGATTCTGAATGATAACTTTGTTGGATGGGGTATTCTTGGTTGTAGAGTTTTTCCTTTCAACAGTTTGAATATATTATACAACTCCCTTCTGGCCTGCTATATTTTTGGTGAAAAAATCAGCTTATAATCATATGGGGGTACCCTTCTATATACTATTGGCATGGCTCTTGCTGCTTTTAAGATTTTCTGTTTCTCTGTAGTTTTTTGTTTGTTTGTTTGTTTGTTTTTTTCAATTTATTTATTTTCAGAAAAACAGTATTCATTATTTTTTCACCACACCCAGTGCTCCATGCAAGCTGTGCCCTCTATAATACCCACCACCTGGTACCCCAACCTCCCACCCCCCCGCCACTTCAAACCCCTCAGATTGTTTTTCAGAGTCCATAGTCTCTCATGGTTCATCTCCCCTTCCAATTTACCCAAAAGCACATACCCTCCCCAATGTCCATAACCCTACCCCCCTTCTCTCAACCCCCTCCCCCCAGCAACCCACAGTTTGTTTCGTGAGATTAAGAGTCACTTATGGTTTGTCTCCCTCCCTATCCCATCTTGTTTCATGGATTCTTCTCCTACCCCCTTAAGCCCCCATGTTGCATCACCACTCCCTCATATCAGGGAGATCATATGATATTTGTCTTTCTCCGCTTGACTTATTTCGCTAAGCATGATACGCTCTAGTTCCATCCATGTTGTCGCAAATGGCAAGATTTCGTTTCTTTTGATGGCTGCATAGTATTCCATTGTGTATATATACCACATCTTCTTGATCCATTCATCTGTTGGTGGACATCTAGGTTCTTTCCATAGTTTGGCTATTGTGGACATTGCTGCTATAAACATTTTGACATTTTAAAAATGTGTCTGGGTTTGAATTTACTTGAATTCTTCTTGTTTGGTTTTCTCTCTGCTTCCTAAATCTGTGTATCTGTTTCCTTCCCCTGGTAGGGAAGTTTTCCAGCTCTGATTTCCTCAAGTAAGTTTTCTGCCTTTTAGTCTCTTTCTTCTCTTTCTGAAACCTCTATAATGCCAAGATTAGTATGCTTGATGCTGTTCTAGAGGTCCTTTAACCTAACCTGTACTCGTTTTTTATTCTTTTCTTTTTGCTGTTCAGCCTGGGGGATTTCCTCAACTCTTTCTTCCAGATTCCTGGTGCATTATGCTGCTTCTAATCTGTTGATTCCCTCCCGTGTGTTTTTAGTGTCAGTTACTGTATTCTTTGGCTCTGACTCATTTTTTATATATTTTATTTCTTTATTTCTTCTTTAGTTCTCACTCTGTTCATCCACCTAGTGGATGATTATGTCATTGCCAAGATAGGGAAGGTGAGAAAAGGAGCAAGTTCTGGGGAAAATAATTCAATTTCAGTTTTAATATATTTGAAATGTTTGTATGACATCCATGTGAATACTTTCACTGGGTAGTTGGTAATACAGGTTTTGAATTCATAAGGGAAGTTGAGTTTGAAGAAACAGATTTAGTAGTTGGGCCACAGTAGTAGTTCAGGTAAGCATAAAGAACTCAAATACTGCAAGAAGTGGTTACTCTGCCTCTGGGGATAAAGAAATATTGGAAAGATAGGTCCTCCAAGAAACAGAAGCATCTAAGAAAGGTGCTCCTGGCAGAGCAAACCTGTTTACATATAGTATACAGAACACTGGACCCTCACCAAAATCAGTGGGTTCAATAATTTTATCTTCATTTCTTTAATATATTAAGTATAAAAACTTTGAAATGTTTATATCGGTAGAAAGGAAGAATGTGGATTTTAATTTTTCTTTTATTCAATTTCAAAGGAAAGAAGATTCTATATGATATACTTGCCTTTGCCAAAGAAAGTGTTAATTCTCATGTTACCACACTTGGACCTCAAAATTTTCCTGCCAATGACAAGGAACCGTGGCTCGTTGATTTTTTTGCCCCAGTAAGTAATTTTTATCTGTCAGTTTCAGTGTTGTCATATTTTCTCTTATTATAGCAAAAAGACTTTTTCTAGATAGTCTTGAGCCATGAATACCAAAATTGTATTGCTCACTTTGGCCCCTATCAGATACTGCTTCCAAGGGGGCAGGGATGCACTTGCCCCTCCAAGAATTAAATACACAGGCAGGCACACATAAGATTGCCACTAAGTATGGTTTGTCTTACTTAGTATATATTGCTTGTTGCAGAAATGTGGCTTTTTTGTTCCCTGTAGCTCTGTGCTTATATTTTTTCTTTCATAGTGGTGTCCACCGTGTCGAGCTTTATTGCCAGAGTTACGAAAAGCATCAAAGCATCTTTACGGTCAGCTTAAGTTTGGTACACTAGATTGTACAGTTCATGAGGGACTCTGTAACATGGTACGTATAAAATACTTGTTCTAATTAACACTATTGTAAAATAGTTTTGAAATAGAGACCTTTGTCAGTGTAACTTAAAATGTGCATCTACACTTAGAGGAGTAATAAATATTTCAAAAAATGGTATAAAATTATGATTGGATTAAAACATGAATAAACATAAAGAGTTGAATGTGGATATGGTCTTATTTATCAAACATAGGAAGATATTTAGTTTATGTGATAAAATATATGATTTTTCTATTATTTAAAATCTTTACAATTTTTTTTTTTTTAAAGATTTATTTATTTATTTGACAGAAATCACAAGTAGGCAGAGAGGCAGGCAGAGAGAGAGAGGGGGAAGCAGGCTCACGCTGAGCAGAGAGCCCGATATGGGGCTCGATCCCAGGACCCTGGGACCATGACCTGAGCCAAAGGCAGAGGCTTTAACCCACTGAGCCACCCAGGCACCCCAATTTTTGATGCAATATTGCCTTTTGGCAGTCTGTAGTTTGATTCTCAGGTTTTCCTCATAATTGTTTTCTTAGTAGATGGAAATTTTAAAAATGAACAAGAGTTTTGAACCTTTGTTTATAATAAAATATCTTCTTAGGTTAATTAATGTTCATTTTTCAGTTCCTGGAATACTTAGAAATTGTATATCTTGTCATGAAAGTATATACCATCTATAAAATATTCTTAGAACAAGTCTCTGAAACCTAAATCAAATCACACCTTGAGATCTCTCCGTGTGTAGGGAATCAGTTAGAGGAACATGTTAAGTGAAACCATGGGCATGAAATCTGTAAGTGCCAGCATGTAGAGGATCTTACAGGACAAATACCTAATTTATTGGTCAGATACACTGAAAGGTGGGAAAAGAGATGAAAGAAATTCAAAAGACATATCACTCAAATGCAATGTTTTGGTCTCGTTTGGATGCCAAACCAACTGCAAAAAAATGAGCAACCGGTAGTTAGGGAAATTTGAGCACTGACAGGGTATCTGAAAATTAACAGGAATTGTTCATTTTTAGGTATAAAAATGACAGTGTAGTTACACTTGAAGGAAAGTCCTTATATTTTATATAATATGACAGTGTAGTTACACTTGGAGGAAAGTTCTTATATTTTAAATATACTGAAATATGGATGAAACGCTAAGTCATCTGGAATTTGCTTTAAAATAATATCGGTGGGGGTGCTGGGGTGGTTCAGTTGTTAAACGTCTGCCTTTTGCTCAGGTCATTGATCCCGGGGTCCTGGGATCAAGCCTGACATGAGGCTCCCTGCTCGGCGGGAAGCCTGCTTCTCTCTCTCTCACCCCCTGCTAGTGTTCCCCCTCTCACTGTCTGTCTGTCTCTCACTCTCTCTCTCTGTCAAATAAATAAGCAAGTGAAATCTTTAAGAAATAAAATAAAATAAAATAATATTGGTATAGGAATAGAGTTGGGAGGGAGTATAAATGAAGTAAGTGTGCCCATGCGTAGAAGATTATTATAGCTACAAGAGTATATGCAAATGTATTGCTGTCTGCCTTCATGTGTATTTTAAATATTCTATAAAAGCCAACTTGAAATAGAAAAAGAAAAATGGAGGAGAAGGAAGGAAAAGAAAATGATAGGTTTTAAAAACAAGTAAATGTAGAGTGAAATCTTTATGGCATATGTGTGAAGAAAAATTTCTCAGTCCACACACACAAGTTAAAAATGTGAATGATTTTGACTACATTAAATGATAAAACTATTGCCAAAAACTATAGCACATGTAACTGACAGAAAACCTTACTGCCGAAATATTTGGCAGTGAGTTTAAGTAGATAAATGAGAAAGTTGAAACTTTTTAGAAAAATCCAACAAACATAAAAAATCTTGCACTTCACTGACCATCAAGAAAGAACAAATTACAACAATCCATCAACTTAATCTATGAACAAATTAACAAAAATTTTGAAATCTGATAATAGCAAGTATATGGATAAAATGATCCAGTCATGTAATGGAATACCATAGAGCATTTAAAACTAAATCTATCTTTACCAGCATGGGTAAGTCTCAAAAATACATTGTAAGATGACAAAAGCAAGCTGCAGAATAGCTTACAGAGTATGATAGAGTTACAGAAACATTTTTAATGCTTCAGCATTTCACTATATTACCCAGGGATACTTATGCATGTCACAAAAGTATCAAAACATTTGTGGATTAGATATATACTTATTTGAGAATATTGATTGCTCTTACTTTCAGGGAGGAAAGGAAATGTGATCAAAAAAAAAGAATTTAAGCAATCTGCCAGGGTGACAAAGAAGTTAAATTTAAATATTGAGAAGGGATATATGGGTATTTGTCAGGTGATTTCCCTCTTCATTCTGTTTGAAATTTCATTTAACTAAAAACTAATGTAAGATCTTTGGTTTTGAATGTCTTATATGTGACATTGAAAAGTTCCTAAGCAAGATACAAACAATGTGATAAATGATAATTACCTTAATTTGAATTCTTCTAGTTTTTCTACTTTTTATCAAAACTATTAAAATCCTTGAGATAATTGAGTAAAACATAAGATTTTAAAACTGTGATGTCAGCTTCACCTGGAATAGAGGCCAGGAGTTATTACTCACTAATTGGTGGAGCTTGACCAAGTCACATAGCCTCTCAATACCTCCGTTTTCTCATCTGTAAAGTTGACGTGGTAATTTTAGCTTCTGATTATTATAGCTACAAGAGTATATGCAAATGTATTGCTGTCTGCCTTTACTTAAAAACAAGTAAAAACATTTACTTGTTTTTAAAACCTATCATTTTCTTTTCCTTCCTTCTCCTCCATTTTTCTTTTTCTATTTCAAGTTGGCTTTTATAGAATATTTAAGAGTTGTTGTACAAAATAGATTAGAAACTACATGTTTAAGGGGCACTAGGGTGACCCAGTCAATTAAGCCTCAAGAGTTTTGGTTTCTGCGCAAGTTGTGATCTCATGATCATGGGATTGAGCCCCATGTCAGGCTCTGTGCTTGGCATGGAATCTGCTTCAGATTCTCTCTCAAATAAATAAATAAAAGCTTTTAAGAAGAGAAACTGCATATTTCAGTACTAAAAAGATGTCCAGCATATGCTAAACAGTCATACCTAATGAGTTTTTTGAATCCTAATCAAACATTCCAGTTTGCTGCTGAGTGCTTGTCAATTTTAAGGATGCAAAGATCAGCTACAGAGAATTCACACAGCATAGCCATAATATAGCTAATTAGGAGCATGGACCCTTTTGACTCTCTTGAAGCAAGATGGATAATGCTGTAAAGAGAAGGCTAATCTCTGGCTTGAGTCTTTGAAACCACAATAATGCTCCAGTTTGTCTAGTAGTAGAAGAAAATAAAGGAAACGAAGTAGCAAGGATAAAGAAAGAATAATGCATACACAACCATATTTTAACTTAAGGAATTATAACTCATGTCCCAAGAATGTATTATCCATCTTGCTTCAAGAGAGTCCAAAAAAAAAAAAAAAAGAGAGAGAGTCCAAAGGGCCCATGCTCATAATTAGCCATATTATGGCTTTGCGCACTTCTCAATGTTTCATTGCCCGTGGATTTTATGGCTAATGGACTACCTATAAAAAAAGGGTCATTTATCAGTGCAACTGTGAATCCATTTCTTTGCCAAATTTGGCCAGGCTAAAATTTTTCAGTCACCAGCAGTTTAGCAATGGGTTTTTAAAATGTTACTGTTGCTACTTAAAAGCAACTTGGTTATAAATTTGCAACCAAGAGGTAAAATGCATAAAATCTTTAGTTTGTATTCTTATTCCTAACAGTATAACATTCAGGCTTATCCAACAACAGTGGTTTTCAACCAGTCCAATGTTCATGAATATGAAGGACATCACTCTGCTGAACAGATCTTGGAATTCGTAGAGGTATTTTAATTTATAGTATTATAATTTATTGAGGTAAATTATTTTTAACTGGTTTTTGGTTTTGTGTTGTTTTGTTTTTTATTATTTCCCCTGTGAAGCTAACATTTTTGTTAGTATTACCCTATCATGGTAGACTGAAGCTGTATTAAAACAGCATTTGGAGCAAGTGAGCGTTTAAGGAGGTTGAGCAGTATCTCCAATCAGACTGTCAGGAAAATAGAGTAATAGGCTTTTCATTAATGATTAAAGGGTCATTTCCAAACCAGTCATTGGTTCTGGAATAAGACTATTTGACCTGTATAGCTATCTGGGCACCTGTTAGAACTTTTTGTCCCATCTACTGTCACCTTAAGTAAAGTTGCCTCTGTTCTCTACTAAGATGATTTTAATGATAC
Organism: Neogale vison; assembly: GCF_020171115.1. Lineage (NCBI taxonomy): Eukaryota > Metazoa > Chordata > Mammalia > Carnivora > Mustelidae > Neogale > Neogale vison. The sequence goes on from NC_058093.1 coordinate 78,349,756, forward strand.
ATAGAAGTAAGAAAAAATAATAATAAACCTTGAATTAAGAAGGCTAATGGGCAAAGTCTAAACTTAACTGGGAATAATTCCTTCCTTTTTAAAATAATTCACTGTCGATTATCTTTTAAACATCCGTAAGTATCTTTTTATTATTCAGAAACAGGAATTTTTCTAAGTGACAACAATTTGCCAAGAATATGTGAACACTTTTTTATATTGTTATAATGAAAGTTATATTCTCTTTAGGATCTTATGAATCCTTCAGTGATCACCCTGACACCCACCACTTTCAACGAACTAGTTAAACAGAGAAAACAGGACGAAGTCTGGATGGTTGATTTCTATTCTCCTTGGTGTCATCCCTGTCAAGTCCTAATGCCAGAATGGAAAAGAATGGCCCGGGTATAGTAGTTTTTTAAAAAATCTTAACATGTAGCATGAATGTGTATTTAAAAACAGAACTGTTTTGAAACTGAGATGAACCCACCTCTAGATTATCACTTAAAACAGTTCTGATTATACCAGTTAGATTTCAACTCTCTTTCTGTCTGGTTGGGTGAATGGTATAGATACCTTTTTTTTTTTTCCTGTGTCACTTGTTTGGTACGTATCTGGCCAAATTCTTGCCAAAGTCAACCCCCAAATCCCTTTATTTTCTATACAAATAGACATAGTGTTATGAAGGATTGGAAGAAAGTTACTAAATAAGAGAATGGAAAATGAAATCTCTATTTTATATTTCTAAGAAAAAGTGAACAAACAGGTAAAAGTGATTTCTAGTATCTTCACGTTTAAGATTTTCAGTAAAATTTTAAAATTTGGGCATGATTTCAATGTGTTGCAATGCAGGTCTCTATTTGAAAAAGAAATGAAATACCATTGCAAGGAACTTCATTAGTTCCTTGTTTCTAACACTTAATTTTATAAATACCTAATTTCCCCCCACATAGAACATGAATGAAATCTGTTGTTTAATCAGCAATAATTGTAGTAGGGTCCTAACCACAGCATTACATCCTCAGTTCATTATGGTAAGTGTTCTAATCACTGAAAAATAATAATCATCTCACAGTGATAATTTCTCTATTATAAACAAAGTTATATTTTATTCTAATTCTAATTTTATTCTAATCACTTTGATCTGTTTATCTTCTCTCTTTCCCTTTTATAGACATTAACTGGACTGATCAATGTGGGCAGTATAGACTGCCAACAGTATCATTCTTTTTGTGCCCAAGAAAATGTTCGGAGATACCCTGAGATAAGATTTTTCCCCCAAAAATCAAATAAAGCTTATCAGTATCAGTAAGTGTTGCCTAAAATGTAAAGACATTTATTATAACATTTTTTTAAACAGCTAAATTTTAACGTTATCTTAGGGGTGCCTAGCTGGTTCAGTCAGAAGAACATGTGACTCTTGATCTTAATGCATTCAGCTGCATGTTGGGTATAGAGATTACTTAAATAAATAAGCTTCTTTAAAAAAAATTATCTTCATTAAATAGACGTTAACCCAACAGATATTTTTTGGGAGCCCTCCATGTTTTAAGATGATGTACTAATGAGAACCTCTGAAGATGAAAAAAGAATTGAATGATCTCAGTGTTTACGAAACTGGCCCGCCAGTATAGAAAAAGATAAACGGAGGAAGTATTAACATTTAGTCAGTTTTTGGTTTCAGGTATTTACTAGATCCTTTTGTTCATGTTATTCCCACTAGTGCTCCCATAGACCCTGAGAAATAAGAATTATTGCCTTTCCTCCTATTACAGATAAGTAAACTGATTAACAGACCTTAAATAATTTTGTCAAGTCACACAAGCTGCTAAGGTTTATAATTGAAGATTCAGCCCAGTCTGTGTCAGTGCCCATCCTGTTTCTGTAACACCACATGGCATTTGGAGTAGAAAACTCAAGTGCAAGGCAGAATATAAAGAACATTATGTAAAAAGTAAAACTGAACCATGGATTGCAAAGGAGGAAAGGATCACAGCTATGAGAGGAAATCATGAAAGGCTGCATTTAAGAGGTGGTTTTTGACATGGGTCTTAAAAAGTAGGTAGGAATTTGACAGACATAATGACCAGAATAAAGGTTCTAAACTGAAGTCTTAGACATTTGGAGTGTTACCATTCCCATGCATCTATAGGAGCTGTCCAGCAGGCAATTAGACTTCGGGGCTGTCTGGAGCACCAAAAAAACACCTAGACTAGAGAAAAATTTATTTGGGAAGCCATGTAAGCAGCATTTATAGGTAGGTGTATCTGAGAAGGGAAATGGTATCTAGTCAATAAGTTAAACTTCTCAGTTGCTGCAGAGAGATGGTTCTCTGAGCATATCCAATAATAGAATATAGTATTTAAAACTTATATCAGTTTTCTTCTTTCAGTAGTTACAATGGATGGAATAGAGATGCTTATTCCCTGAGAATTTGGGGTCTAGGGTGAGTAATCAAAATATGCATCATCATATAAAATAGATTCAGTGCTATTTACCTTCCTCTTGTGTCTGTAGTTACATTTATTGTGAGTTGCTTAAGGCTGTAGCAATTTAAATTACTTCGTAAAGAATTATAATTTACCAAGATAACTTGGAAGGCCTTTTTTACTTAGAAACTTTTACAGTATTATATTTTAGATGTTTCCTTTGGTTTCATATAATGAAAAATAATTTGATCCCTTGCCACAGATTCTTACCTCAAGCATCCATAGATCTAACGCCTCAGACTTTCAATGAAAAAGTTATACAAGGGAAAAATCACTGGGTGGTTGATTTCTATGCTCCTTGGTGTGGACCTTGCCAGAATTTTGCTCCAGAGTTTGAGCTCTTAGCTAGGGTAAGTCTTGTCTCTCTACTTAAATAACTTGTAGTCACATACATGTTTTAATAATTAGATAAAATAACAGTTATTTTTAAAATAGCTATAATAAATGATTAGCTATAATTATCTTAAATATTTTCTTAAGTTTCCTGTGAATTTTTTCTCAAATCCATTTCATTTCTATGACTATAATCTTTGCAGATTTCTTCCTTCTTTATTAATGCTTTTAGCTAATGCCTCTGTCTTGATTGAGGACATCGTCTACCTAACAGCCAGATACCTCAGTTTTGCTTGTTCCCTATTTCTTTCCTTTACTCTGCTGCTTGGCAGGCCATCATAGATCCTATCAGTTCTTTTAAATGCCTTTCAAATTTGACATCTCCTCTCTATCTCTTCTGCTAGCCTCTCTGTTCAAGCCCTCATCATCTCCTCGAGACATCTCATGTGTACCTTTCAGCTAGTCTCATGTTGCCACTCTGCCTTCTTCAGTTCTGCCCTGATCATCTTTCTGAAATACTCCCTTCTCAGGCTTCCTGTGAACCAGTTTTCTGACCTGGCATCCTAGGTTGCATGTCTCTGATGGGACCCTTTCTATCTCTTTGGCTTTCTCTCTGTCCCTACCCCAAACCTTACAGTTCAGGCACAACAAGGTACTCCAAGTTTGTTGAACAAGTACATGCTGTTCCCTGTCTCTAAAATGCCTTTTCCTTATCTTGGTCACGTGGATCTTTTCCTCCTTATCCTACAAAACCCATCTTCAGTTGGCACTTCTGTATTCACTGTCCATCTCAGTCAGTTCACTTTAATATCTTGTACTCCTTTGGTGTACTTACATAATGGATGATAAATACTTAGTTACCTGTCTCCTCCATAAGACTGAGCTTCTTGAGGGCTAGTTTTACAAGTCTTGTCTAACTCAGTAAATGCTTATAAAACTTAACTGAGTGCATAAACTGAATACAGTCTGAATGTTTATTGTTTCTGTCACTGTTAGCCTTCTCATTAGCCTATCCAGATTGTTAGCTTCCTGACTTCAGGGAGGTTTGCCCATGGGCTGTGAAACACTCACTAGAATGAGAAAGCTCCAGTTTCACCAGCCTAAAACAAAAGATGAAAATCCCAAGCCATGGAGATTTCTTTAGCAAAGGGATTTCAGAGCTCCCCAGGAGTTATAAAAGATTATTTTAGTTACTGGATTGTCCTTCAAATAAGAGGTTATTTTCCACTTACTAGATCTTTTTCTCCTTTTATGCTTCCTTTTTCTTTAATAATTCGACAAAATGTTTTACTCCCTTTGTATTTAGCTTATTTTGTAATGCAACAGTATCTTGAATATAGCAGAAGGTTACTCAATATGAAAAAGATCATACCCTGAAGAGCAAGTCAGAGGCCTGATACAGAGGGACTGGAGGCTTAGGTAGAGTTGTGAGCCTTCCACAAAAGGAAGAGTGCTCCCTCAGCATGTGAGACCAGAGAAAGGAAGAAGGTGGATGAGGACAGAATCTGAGGTGTTTGTGGTGTGATGGACAGGGTGTGAGTACCAGGAAGGAGCTTTTCTTGATAAGATAAAGAGTTTATTTGCTCTTGGAGAGGTGTTTCTGGGTAAACAGGTGTTTAAAGAGCCAGTAAAAAGTTGGAAGGGTCTTACCAGGATGGAAAGGATGAAAGCTTAAGTCTTGACAGTGATCAAGATATGAAAATATTTGTATTATGTTGCTTTGTGGTTGCCAAAATAGTTTATGCCACAGAGAATGACAAACCATATTTCTCTCTTTTCAGATGGTTAAAGGAAAAGTGAAAGCTGGAAAAGTAGACTGTCAGGCTTATGCTCAAACATGCCAGAAAGCTGGCATCAGAGCCTATCCAACTGTTAAATTTTTTCCCTACGAAAGAACAAAGGTACGTACAAGGCCTTCGTATATGTGCCTCTCCTTTAGCAGACCAAGTTGGAAAGGTTTGTTATTAGTCTGAATATTTTTATTAGCTTTTTCTCCCTTTGTCATTTGTTTCATTTGTATATGTGCAAAGAAGCTTCAGTAAAATATGCATCACATGATTTTAAAAGGTTTTTCTGTCTCAAAGTTCAGATGACCCACTGCCTTAAAATTTTTGTACTCCTGAATTACAGAAACTACTGAAGAGACATACTAGAATATTAGTAGTAGTTTTCTGAGTGGAGATTTAAGGTAATTATTTTCTGTGAAGTTTTGTATTTCCTACTTTTATAAAAATATTACCTTTATTATTATTTTTCCCAGGAAACAAAAAGAATTAAAAGAATACTATCATAATTCATAATATTTTTGAAGTAGACTAGTACCAGAACATTTATCTTGAGAAATATAAATTAGTGATTTAGACTATAAAATAAAACTCATGGTTCCTTGGTTTGGTTATAACTCCCTTCTGTGGGCCATTATGTTTTTTTTTTTCCCCCTTCAAAAAGAAAACTAGACATTTACTGATGGGTCTTAAAATTCAGGTGATAACCCCTATGGTCATTTATATTAATGCATATACCTTTCAACCAATATAATTGCTAACTGAAAGTACTTATGACTTTTGCTATCTTTCTGGGTAAAAGCATGACATTTTTGACAATGTAATTAAATAAGGATTTGCTATGTGTTCATGTTTTCTGGTAAAACATTTGAAGTAAGTCATTTCAAATATTTTTATACTTTTTGAGAAAGCTCATCAGCTTAAGATTTCATGTTTATTTATTAGAAATTATATTATGGAGTTAAATAATGAAGTTGGATGATGAATTTCAGAAGTCTAGTGTTGTCATCTAAATTTTTCAGTGAAGGATTTTGATTTGGCAAAGAGGTTAATTCTGTTTTAAGAACAGCCTGGGGTAAGCAGAACTCAGAGTAAAGGAGCTTATACTAGTACCTGAATCTTCATTTCTTAGGAATCATTGACTCGACTTTGATTCTCAGAGCAGCTGAGAAATTTATGACATAGATAGGGGTCTTCATTTAGATAGATGGTGTTAGGGAAGTATCAGTATAATGAGCAGTCACAGAATTAATCAGGCCATAGAAGGAGCTGTTTGAAAAGATGTTACCATGTGGCAGGAGAAGCCCAGAAGACATTAGGACCCCAAATATCCCTGTCCAAACCAAGAGACAGAGGTGGAAGTCCAGGCCAGATTTGAAAATCAAAGCAGAATAATGATTGTGTTAAATAGCAGTACGAATCAGGTGGGCAGTAACACAAAAAAACAAAATCCTAACATACAGTGTGGAGTTCCCACTAAGAAGGAAATAAATGACACCAGATCCAAGAAAAGCAAGCCTGATATATTGACCTGCCTTCTTCCCTGATTTTCAGCCACCGTCCTGCTCTGAGCAAATGAGAACCAGGAGACATACAGTACTTTCCAGTGTTGTTGATCAAGGTTTTAACTGTGCCTGTGATTTGTATTAGATTGGAATGATTTGAATCCTATGGGGGCTGTCTTTTCTTTACAGTTTAGTTATTTTAAGGCAATTGGAGTTAGCAATATCATTTTTTCCAATGAATTATTTTACATGTTCCCCTAATAGTATTGTATTTAAGTAAATTATGAGTTAACTGCTTTTGCAGCATTATTTCCTTGAAGAAATTTGAGTTTAAATATTTAGAACTTTTAAGGAATATTTAATCAAATTTCTTAAATGGAAATGTCATGTTTTGAATAGATACCTTAAAGATTATAACAGGAGTGTTTTTAATTTTAGAGAAATATTTGGGGAGAGCAAATAGATGCCAGAGATGCAAAAGAGATTGCTACCTTAATATATGAAAAATTGAAAAATCTCCAAAATCATGGAAAAAGAGATAAGGTAAGGACTAAATCTAGAGCTGACTTTGGCAAACATTATCTATTCTTACTGTACATTATATCAATAAACAAGTAGAGTGGAAGCTTCAAAAAATAGTAAAGTTGAAATTTCTTAATTTGGAAAATACAATAATCAGAATGTGGCTTGTATGCACTAATAAGCATAGAAATTTAGATACATAAAACCATTTAACTCAAGTTATGGCCATAGTTCACTACTTTATTTAAATTTTGTTCAAGTATAAATAAAGCATTGACTTGTTGAGAATAAATATACTGGAGCCTCATAAAATATTTTATAAGGCAAAATATCTACTCTGGTAGAGTCAGGATATATTGGAACCATATTCATCTTGGCCCCTTCTTGAATTTTTCTCTCTCAAGAGGCAGTGCAAGCCCTTTGCTATTCTGTGAAAGAACTGTTCTTTTTTCCCTTTTTAAAATTATTGTCATCCTAGGACATACTTTAAAACAGGCCAAAGAGTGCTGGAGTGCCTTTTGAGTGGAATTTAATAAAATCACGTATGAGGTTTTTTTTGTATTCTTTCCCTATAAGTTGAAAGGACAAAAAAGAACAACCCAGATTCTGGAGAGGGCTAGAGACCTCTGGCCTTGGAGAGCCATATTAGAACTGCAGACTCCAACACAGAGGCCTTACATCCTGTTTTGAGAGTTATAAATCTTTATCTTCTTTACAAAAATATTTTTCCGATGTTTTGACCAGGTCAGCTTCCTCGAGAGGTTTTAAAGTATGACTCTTATCTCAAGTTAAACCTTTGAAATAGAAAATGTTATTAGATGTAAACCAGAATATCATAAATGAAATTAAGTTTAAAAACATACCAGTATTATTACTTAAGTGTAATTAGTAGTATCTGCATGGACAGGTAAGAACTAAGAGATACCCTTTTCCATTGTTACAGTTAGGCAAGGTGTATTTCATACAGTGATCCATTAGTTATTTTTTAAAAGGTAGAATACTATAATCAATATTTTAATATAAATTCATACTTTTTCTTTCAATCACTTTTACATTATTATAGGATGAACTTTAATGATGTTAAAGATGAAGAAAAAAGAGAAGGAATTCTAACAAATGACATCAGAAGACATCTTTTTAGGATGTTACTACTTGGTGGGAATAAATGAACATTATCTTGGACTTGTAATTGCACTGTCTGAATTCTGTACAACACTGGTATAAATGAAGGGTCTGCAAACTTTTTCTATAAAAGGCCAGATTGTAAAGATTTTAGGCTTTGTAAACCATATACAGTTGTCACATACTGTTTTTGTTTTGTTTACAGCCCTTTAAAAGAATGCAAAAACCATTCTTAGCTCAGGGCCACCCACAAACAGACCACAAACCACATTCAGTTCATGGGCCATAGATTACTGACCCCTGGAAATGATGTTAAGACTGGCTGGCACAAACAGGAGCCTGTTGAGTTATGTACGTATGTGTCTAAGTTGTACGAAACTGGTCTCTATTTCTTAAAGTTTTGTGGCTGGCCTGAAGAGACGTAACTTAGTTTTTGTCACCTGTTCTGAAATGGGATGAAACAGATTCTGTTTCCTTTAAAAAAAAAAACACACTCCCATTGTGGCAAACATACCCTGTTTTCATGGTGTTTTATAGTGAAGCGACTTTCCATTTTCTTTCTAAAGTTTGAAGAACTGATTTTAATTTTTCACAATTGAGAAAAGTTTTTGTAACAATAAATGAACCCAGTAGATTTCTACAGCCTCTAGAAATACCTGAGGAAAACAATATTTGGAGCTGGTAAGTGGGCTGTGTAGTGGGTCCAAGTATATCAAGTATATCAGGTATTTAGAGTTCTGGATTTTAAACAAGTGTGTTTATTTATCTTCTGAATTGCTTTCTTAGAAGTTTTACACTGCGATAGTAATTGACTTTTGAAGTATTGTTCTAATATTTATGGTTTTTGTCTTCTGGACTTTGTTTTGATATAGATCCTTTATTTACATTTGCCTCTTCCCCTCCCCCCACAGTTGAGGGTTTTTTCACTGGTCTGATTTATTATTCAAATAGGAAAAGTAACTTTACGGTTTTGTTTCACTGTAGCTCATAATGACACTGCGGTTATTCCATTTATTAGTTTGCTGTTCAATGCTGCCATTTTCAGATAAATATTGGCATAACTGAACTTATTTTTATAAGAAAAGTATATAAATCTAAGGATGGGCTCTTTTCATTTCTTGGTTCAGACTAAAAGAATCTAGAATTTTCCTTGCATCTTAACAAAACATGTCAGTAACATGTAGTTGTTTAGTTACAGTTCAGAGTGCATTAAAAACTCTAATTGATTGAAAGAGGTCAGCAAATTAAAAAAAAAAGTTTCCCCAAAAACTTACTAGAATTATGCTCTATTATATTGGTAGATTTTTTTGATGTCACTTTATCTCCTTCCCAGTATTTCCTCATGAAGATAATTATTTTATCACTGCAATAACTACCAAAAAAATTTTTTTCTAGTCTAATCCTATTCATATCCTCCATTTTTGCTTCAGTTGAATCCTTTAAGTCCTATTACCCTTGGATTCCACTTCACATATGTGAACAGTTACAGAACAATTGCCACTTCTAACTTTAATACCACCTTTTTGAAATACAATCAGTAATGGCAAGTGCCTTTCATGTGTTAAATTTTCACTGCCTGGAAATCTCAAAATTGGCTTTCCACAATAATTCCAAAATGGAAGATGTAAAGAAGTCTTGGTAAATGTTTATTGAATTAACATATCAATTATGCAAATACCACTGTGCTGGACACTGAAGCATATGTAGAAAGAATCTAAGGGATGGTTCCTCTCTCCCAAGTGTGTGTAATTCACAGTTCTGACACCGAACCCATAAATAGGTTTATAGGTACCTATACTACTAACTATAAATACAATTCCAAACTTATTGAGAAATGTTTTAGGCAGTAAAAAAAAAAAAAAAGTAAACATATATCCTGTAACCTGGTGCCTATGGAGTTGGCTCTAATCCAAGGCTACTGGGAGTCCTATTAAATGATATATATCCTACAATATCCATCAGGAGGCAATTTTCTACAATCATAGATGTCATTGAGTATCTCAAGAACAGTTGGCAGAATTAACAGTTTTAACAGCCATGTAAGTGCAGTGGATCACCCCTGAAGAGTGCCAGGTCAAATGTGCCATTTCTCTCAGCAACACCATTTTTGTGTGCAGCTGACCTTTGGTAACACAACACCATTTCTAGCAGACTGGAGCATTTTCTATCAGGCAATTATATTTGAAAATTAGATACATTTAAATATGTGGCTATATAAAACAACTTGGAGTTTGTGTTTTTGATGTTAGTGATGCTTACCTATTCCAATTTGCATAGTTTATTTAAGATCTTTTATCTTTTTTACTTAAGGTATATGATTAAGATAAAGGAAAAGGAAATTATTTTTATATTGTAAAAGTTTTCTTTAAATTTGTGCTTTGTTTTCTAACGGTATTCAAAGTGGGAATTTTCTTAAGTACAATGATCAGATTTGCTGTGTTGTTTCCTATGGGACACATTTACATAGATACTTAAAATATGAAAGCCTTTAATGCAGTAATATTTTTTAGCCCTTTTAAAACAGATTCTTTATATAATTTGGCCATAGGTCTACCAAACTCAGATAAATGTCTTAAATTAGACACATTCAGTCCATTATGACTATTAAATAGTACAAAACTAACAAAATATATTTTAAATTTTTTGTAATGTTTTCTGTAATTGATTCTGAGGATGAGAAGAATATCTTTCTAGAGTATGCTACTTTACACATAAACAAACTTTTAAAGACACCTAAATTCTTCTGGTGAATAGCTTATTTTCGGTAAGAGTAATGGGAATTTAAGTTAGCCACCAGACTAAGTAGAAATGTGTTACTGATCATACACCAAAGTGTTAGTGATTTACAACTTGTATCTTTTTTACATTTAACACTAAATTTGCACTTAGTTTCTTGTACCATCACCCAGTCCCCTTGTTAGCAGTTGAATCTATTTTGTGAAAGGTGATTAACCCAAATTATGGCCGCAAGCTAATGCCAGACCAGCCAGTATAATGTCTTGATCAGTTGGTTACACTGCTCACTTGAGTACATTCCTTAGTACCTGCTGTCCTGTTAAAAAAGATACAGGGGGTGCCTGGTTGGTTCAGTCAGTTGAGCACCCGCCTTCAACTCATGTCATGATCTCACGGTCCTGAGATCGAGCCTCGCATCAGGCTCCCTGTTCAGCAGGAAGTCTGCTTCTCTCTCTCTCTCCCTCTGCTGCTTCCCTGCTTATGTTTTCTCACTGTACTCTCTCTCTCTCTCAAATAAATTTAAAAAAAAAAGAGGGATACAGATCAAAAACCTAATCAGAAAGATCTGTGCTAATGTCCACAAAAAAACTGTTCCATATAAATTGTTCCATATTAATTAAATAACTACTATTCTAAACATTTTAAATTTTACATCCTCAAATAAAAAAGAATTGGTTCCAGTAGAAAGTGGTGAGATAGGAGGCTCCTAAACTCACCTCCTCCCATGGACACACTGAATCTACAGCTATGTACAAAACAATTCCCCTCTAAGAGAAATCCAGACACTAGTATCCAAGCGATTCCTATCCATCAGGTTAATGAGAGAAAAACCCACACTGGAGTGGGCAGAAGCAGCAATGACACAGTCTTATAAACCCCCATCCCCCCAGTGCAGTGCCACAACAAAGAGGGAACTCGTGACTGCCAACCAAGAATACATAGCAAAACTGTCCTTCAGAATTAAAAGCGGGAGTATTACAGATAAGCAAAAGCTGAAGGAATTAATCACAACTGAACAAGCTTTACAAGGAATGTTAAAGTGATTTCTTCAAGCTGAAATGAAAGGGTATTAGTAAATACAAAACATTGAGGGATGCTTTGGTGGCCTAGTTGTAAAGTGTCTGCCTTCTGCTCGGGTCATGATCCAAGTGTCCTGGGGTCAAGCCCCACATCAGGCTCCCTGCTCAGCAGGGGGCCTGCTTCTCCCTCTGCCTGTGCCCTCTCTCTAATAAATAAAATCTTAAAAAAAAGAAAAAAGAAAAAAAGTGTCAATCTCACTGACCAAAATAAATACATAGATTCTGAATAATGTGATGCTGGTGGGCCCATCATTAGTATAAAGGTTGAAAGACAAAGGTAGTAAAAATAACTACAGTAATTTGTTCATACTAAAGATTCAAATTGTGACATCAGATACACAAAAGGAGAATGAAGTAAAGTTTTTGTAGGAGAGTAAATTGTTAGCATAAAATAGACTAATGGATTTAAAGATGTTTCATGTAAGACTCATGATAACTACACAGCAAAACCGATAATAGATGCACAAAGAGAACTGGGGCACCTGGGTGGCTCATTCAGTTAAGCATCTGCCTTCAGCTGGGGTCATGATTTCAAGGTCCTGAGATTAAGCCTCATGTTGGGCTCTCCACTCAGCAGGGACTCTGCATCTCCCGCTCCTTCTGCCCTCACCCTCTGCTTGTGCATTAGCGTGCTCGCTCATGCTCTCTCAAATAAAATCTTAAAAAAAAAAAAATGGAATTAAAGTGAATAGCTACAGAAAATGAACAACTCACAAAGGAAGACTGCAAGAGAGGAAGAAAAGAACTATAAAACAGCCAGAGAACAATTATGAGATGATATTAGTAAGGTCTTGCCTACCAATAATTAAATGTAAATTAATTAAATTCTCCAATCAAAACAATAGCTGGACGAATTGAACAAGACAAGACCCAACTATGCTGCCTACTGGAACTACTACATCTTTAAGGACACACATAAGCTCAGGAATGAGGAGAAAGAAGCTGTTACAAATGGAAACCAAAAGTTGACATAGCTATGCTTGTCCGACAAAATATACTTTAAAACAAAGACTAGTAAGTGACAAAGTCACTGTATAATGATAAAGGGGTCAAACGAAGTACACTTGTAGGGACGCCTGGGTGGCGCAGTTGGTTGGACGACTGCCTTCGGCTCAGGGCGTGATCCTGGAGTCCCGGGATCGAGTCCCACATCAGGCTCCCAGCTCCATGGGGAGTCTGCTTCGCTCTCTGACCTTCTCCTCGCTCGTGCGCTCTCTCACTGACTGTCTCTCTCTCTCTCAAATAAATAAAATCTTAAAAAAAAAAAAAAGATTAAAAAAAAAAAAAAAACGAAGTACACTTGTAAATATTTATTCATCCAAATTAGGAGGACCTAAATATGTAAAGCAAATGTTAAAGGTAGAAATAGTAATATAATAGTAGGATATGTCAGTCCCCACCCGCTTTTATCAATGGATAGATTGGACAGAAAATCAACAAGACAAAAAACATTGGATGTCTGTTCATCTGGTCTAACTTGTAGTCTAAGTTAGACTACAAGTTACAGACCATTTACAGACCATTCCACCCAAAAGCAGAACAGACATTCTCAAATGGGACTCTCCAGGTCAGATTTTATGTTAAGCCACAAAACAAGTCTTAGTAAATATGATAAGTTTCAAATCATTTAAAGTAACTTCTGATCATAATATAAAGCTAAAAATTACAAGAAGAAAACTAGAAAGTTATATATGTATGGAGATTAAACAACATGCTATCAAACTATCAATGGATAAAAAAAATGTCTTGAATGAAAATAAAACACAGCAAATCTTATGGGAGGCAGCAAAAGCAGTACCACTATACGTTTATAGTGATGAAAAACCTTCATTAAGAAAAAGGAAAGATCTGGGGCACCTGGGTGGCTCAGTGGGTTAAAGTCTCTGCCTTCAGCTCAGGTCATGATCCCAGGGTCCTGGAATTGAGCCCCACATTGGGCTCTCTGCTCAGCAAGGACCTGCTTTCTCTCTGCCTGCCTCTCTGCCTCTCTGCCTACTTGTGATCTCTGTCAAATAAATCTTAAAAAAAAAAAAAAAGAAAGAAAGAAAAAGGAAAGATCTGAGAAGGGAATATGGGAGCAGAGTAGGAGGGCCCTAGGTTTCCTGTGTCCCACAGATACGACTAGATAACTATCATATCGTCCTAAATACTCTAGAAGTCAATCTGAAGACTGACAGAACAAACTCCACAACTAAAGGTAGAAAAGAGGCCACATCAAAGAAGTTTGGAAGTGCAGATGCAGCTTGGGAGAGAAACAGAGGGAGCTATAGTCCTGGAGAAGGACAAGGGACATGCTACCACACAGGGAAAGCAAATCCCTATAGAAATTGGCTTGGGGAGCACCTGGGTGGCTCAGTGGGTTAAGCCTCTGCCTTCAGCTCAGGTCATGATCTCAGCGTCCTGGGATTGAGCCCCACATTGGGCTCTCTGCTCAGCAGGGAACCTGCTTCCCCCCTTCTCTTTGCCTGCCTCTCTGCCTACTTGTGATCTCTCTCTCTCTCTCTCTCTCTCTCTGTCAAATAAATAAAAAATTTAAAAAAAAAAAAAACTTTAGAAATTGGCTTGGAAAGTGAGAAGGCCCAATTTTCATGAGTTCTTGCAACCAGTGGGATTTAAAGCTCAGATTATAAAGGTCACCATGCTTGGCTCTGGGAGAGCTTGGAAGACATTGGGGCTACTCTTGGAGAAAAGGAAGGACAAACAGCCCATGGACACATTGTGGAAACAGCGATCTGAAGAGCACATGGGCACACGATGAAGAGGTTGCTCATCTTGGAGCACATGCCAGAGAGGCAGTATTCACAGACAGACCTCTCCAGGAGCAAAGGAACTGGCAGAGCCATTTCCCTCATCCATTCCTCAGCGTAAGCACAGGGCTACCCATGGGAACCAGCACAGCACTCACACTACCTAACCTACACCAAGCTCTGTCCCATACACTCCAGTGGAACTCCCCTTCCCAGTCATGCTGACCCTCAAGAGTCCCAGCATGGGGGGGGTGGTGCTCAGAAGACCGGCCCAAACCCCTGCCAACACAATTCCTGACCCAGAAGTTGTCTGAGGCCTTGGTTCCAGTGGTGGTGGCGATGACAGTTCTCATTTCACAAACAGACCAGAGCACACCTAGTTAAAATGCACAACATTCAGGCCAAGAACCAAACACTACCCATGACAGGAAAAGAGAGCCTCTGCAGCTGACTGGCCTGACGGATAAAGTAGTCAGGACACTACAGCAAAGCACATACAGCACACACTAGAGACACTCCCAAAAGCAGCAGGCCCTAAAGAACAAGAGACCCTACACTGCATGACAATACAGGACCTATTCTTCATAAAGCCATTATCCTCAAGAACAGGAGACATGATGGACTTATGTTACACAGATAAACAGAAACAGAGACTTAGACAAAATGGGAATGCAGAGGAATTTGTCCCAAATGAAAGAACTGGACAAGGCCATCACTGGAGATCTAAATGAAACAGATATAAGTAATGTACCTGATGGAAAATTTAAAGTTTTAATGATCATAAAGATACTACCCAGATGTGATAAGAGTGGAGAACATCAGTGAGACCATTAACACAGAGATAAGGAATAACATAGAGATAAAGGACTCAAAAAACAAAATAAGACACATGTTTGGTGGGGAGAATAGCAGGCTAGAAGAAGCAGAAGAATGAACTAATGACCTAGAAGACAAAGTAATGGAAAGTAATCAAGCTGAACCAGAGAAAAACTGCAAAACAAGAATATACAGAGGGAATTCAGTGACTCCAACAAATGTAGTAACATTTGCATTGTAGGAATTTCAGAAGAGAGAGAAAAAGGGGTAAATAATATATTTGAAGAAATAATAGCTGAAAACTTCCCTAATCTGGGGAAGGAAACAGATATCCATATCCAAGAGGCACAGAGAACCCTCAACAAAATCAACAAAAGCAGATCTACACCAAGACATATTGTAATTAAAATGGCAAAATATAGTGATTAAAAAAATATTGAAGTCAACAAGACAAAGGAAGACAGTTACATACATACAAAGGAAACCCCATAAGGCTGTTACCAGATTTTTCAGTAGAAACTTTCCAAGCCAGAGGGGAGTGACATGACCACGTTATACCAGTTAGAAGGGCAAAAATTAACAAGAGAGGAAACAAGTGTTGGTGAGGATGTGGAGAAATGGGAACCCTCTTACACTGTTGGTGGGAATGAAAGCTGTTTTAGCCACTCTGGAAAACTGTATGGAGTTTTTTCAAGACATTAAAATAGTGTTACCCTATAACCTAGAAAATGCACTACTGGTTATTTACCCCCAAAATACAGATGTAATGAAAAGAAGGGGCACATGTACCTCAATGTTCATAGCAGAAATGTCCACAACAGCCAAACTGTGGAAAGAGGCAAAATGCCCTTCAACAGATGAATGGATAAAGAAAATGTGGTCCCTACATACAATGGAATATTACTCAGCCATCAGAAAGGATGAATACCCACCATGTGCATTGACATGGATGGAAATGGAGGGGATTGTGCCAAGTGAAATAAGCCAAGCAGAGAAAGGCAATTATCATATGGTTTCACTCATATGTGGAACATAAGGAATAGCACAGAGGATCATGGAAGAAGGGAGGGAAAACTGAATGGGAAGAAATCAGAGAGGGAGACAAACCATGAGAGACGCTGGACTCCAGGAACCAAACTGAGGGCTACAGAAGAGAGGGGTGTGGGAGGATGGGGTAACCAGGTGATAGGTATTAAGGAAGGCACATGTGGTGATAAGCACTAGGTGTTATATGTAACTAATGAATCATTGAACACTACATCAAAAACATGATGTACTATATGCTGGCTAAATGAATTAATGTGCTGAGTGGGGAAAAACTTGCAGCCAAGAATATTCTATCCAGCAAGGCTATTTTTAAGAACAGAAGGAAAGGAAACAGGTTTTCCAGACAAAAACTAATTTTCATGGCCACTAACCCAGCCCTGGAAGAAATATTAAAAGGAAATCTTTGAGTGGAAAGAGAAGATCAAAATCACAGCATGAAGTTAGGAAGCACAAAAGCAGTAAAAGTGAATATTTCTATTTTTAAAAATCAGCCAAGGAACTCAAAAGGATATAAAATATGACACCATATGGGATGCCTGGGTGGCTCAGTCAGTTAAGCATCTGCCTTCAGCTCAGGGTCCTGGGATCAAGTCCCACATCAGGCTTCTTGCTCAGCAAGGAGCCTGCTTCTCCCTCTGCCTCTGCCATTCCCCCTGCTTATGCTCTCTCTCACACACACAAATAAACTCTTTGAAAAATGAATAAATAAATAAAAATTAAATACGACACCACATACCTAAACCATGGGGAAGAGAGGAGTAAAGAATGGGTTCAAACTTAAACAACATCAACTTAATACAGACTGCTCTATGCAGAAGAGGTTATATAAAAATCTTACAGTAACTATATATCAAAAACCATTAAGTATGCAAAGAATAAAAAAGTTAAATCCAAACATATCAGTAAAGGATACTAGCAAACCATATAAGACAAGAAAGGATTGGAGAAAATCTTCAGAAACAACCACAAAACAAGTAATAAAATAACAATAAACACATACCTATCAATAATTACTTTGAATATAAATGGACTAAATCCTATAATCAAAAGACATAGGATGGATTTTTAAAAAACAAGATCCATCTGTATGTTGGCTACAAGAGACTCATTTTAGACCTAAAGACACCTGCAGATTAAAAGTGGAGGGATGGAGAATTACTTATTATGCAAATGGATGTCAAGAAAAAGCCAGAGTAGCAACACTGAGTTAAAATAGACTTTAGAACAAAGACGTATGTTATATAATAATAAAGGGGACAATCCAACAAGAAGACATACTAATTATAAATATGCAGCCAACAAGGGAGAACTAAAATATATGAAACAGTTAATAACAAATATAAAGGAACTAATCAATAATAAGACATTAGTAGGAGACTTTAATACCCCATTTACATCAATTGTTAGATCCATCTAAAAGAAAATCAATAAGGAAACAATATCTTTGAATGACACACTGGACCAGATGGACCTAACAGATATATTCAGGACATTCCATCCTATGGGTGCTTGAGTGGCTTTGTTGGTTAAACATCTGACTCTTGATCGCAGCTCAGGTCTTGATCTCAGGATTGTGAGTGCAAGCCCCGCATTGGGCTCCATGCTGATGTGGAGTCTATTTAAAAAAAAGAAAAGAAAGGAAAAGAAAAGAAAAAAAATTCCATCCTTAAACAGCAGAATGCACATTATTTTCAAGTACACATGGAACATTCTCTAGAATAGATCACAAATTAGCCCACAAAACAAGCCCCAACAAATTCTGAAAGTTCAAAGTCCTAGCACACATCTTTTCTGACCACTACACTACCACAAGAAAAAAATCTGGAAAGACCAGAGTCACATGGAGGTTAAATAACGTACTACAAAATAATGAATGTGTCAACGAGGAAATCAAATAAGAAATAAAAAAATTACATGGAAATAAAAATGAAAACAATTGGTCAAAACCTTCTGGACCCAGCAAAAAGCAGTTCTAAGAAGAAATTTTAAAGCAATATACGTCTACATTGAAAAGCAAGAAAAATCTCAAACAACATAACCCTAATGCCTGAAGGAGCTAGAAAAAGAACAACAAATAAAACCTAAAAGCAGTGAAGGAAGTAAATAATAAAGATCAGAGAACAAATAAATGCTATAGAAACTAAAAAACCAATAGAACAGATCAATAAAACCAAGAGTACTTTGAGGGGGAAAAAAATCAGTAAAACTGATAAACCTCTAGCCAAACTTATCAGGGAAAAAGAAAAAAAAAAAAAAAAGAGCGAGCAAGAAAGCCCAAATAAATAAAAACATGAATGAGAGAGGAGACACCTCCACAGAAATACAAACAATTGTAAGAGAGCATTATGAAAAAGTAAATGCCAATAAACTGGACAACCTGGAAGAAATGAATAAATTCCTAGAATCAAAATGGACAACAGGCACATAAAAAGATGTTCAACATCCCTAATCACCAAGGAACTGTAGTTTAAAACCACAATGAGATATTACTTCAAATATGCTAGAATAACTGTCATCAAGACAAAGGACAACAGGTGCTGGTGGGAACATGGTTAATAGGGAACTCTTATATACTGTTTTAAGAATGCAAATTGGGGACCTGGTTGGTTAAGCAGCTGACTTTTAATTTCAGCTCAAGTCATGATCTCAAGGTCCTGGGATTGAGCCCTGCATCAGGCTCTGTGCTCAGAATGGAGCCTGCTTGAGTACTTCTCCCTGTGCTCCCCATTCCTCTCCCTCTCCCTTTCTCAAATAAAAACAAATAAAGCTTTTTTTTTTTTTTAAGTATATTAGTCCTACTACTATGGGAAACAATATGAGGATTCTCAAAAAAATTACAGAGATCTACTATATGATCTGGCAATCCCACTTCTGGATTCCATCCAAAGGAAAGGATTTCAGAAAGACATATGCACTCTCATGTTGTATCATCATTATTCACAATAGTCAAGATATGGGAACAACCTAAATGCCTATCAACAGATAAATGGACAAAGAAGATGTGGTATATGTACACAATGGATTATCTCTCAGCCATGAGAAAGACGGATATCCTACCATTTACAATAACATGGGTGCAATAACATGAACATGTTATGCTAAGTGAGATGAGTCAAACAGAGAAAGACAAATAATATAAGATTATCACTTAAATGTGGAATCTAAAAAGGTCAAACCTATAAAAAGGTGGAGTAAAATGGAGGTTACTGGGAGATGGGGAATAAGACATGTTGTTTAAAGGTACAAACTTGTAACAAGTAGTAAATAAGCTATAGAGAACTAAAGCATAGTAAATATAGACAACACTATGCTATAATGTGATAAATATAATGGCAATCATATTTCAACATATACATGTATTGAAGAAACACATGTGTATACCTTAAATTTATGCAATGTTATGTCAAATTTATTCCGTTAGAAAAAAAAAGAAAGAAAGAAAGAAAGAAAGAAACTCATAGATACATAGAAAGGATTGGTAGTTGCCAGAAGTGGGGTGTGGTGGGGAGGGGAGTGAAATGCGTGGAGGCAGTCAAAAGATACAAACTTCCAGTTATAAGACAAGTAAGTCCTGGTGTTATGATGTACAGCATAGTGACTATAGTTGAGAATACTGTAGTGCCTATTTGAAAGTTGCTGAGAGTAAATCTTTAAAGTTCTCATTACAAGAAAAAAATACAACTATGTATGGTGATGGCTATTAATGAGTCTTGTGCTGATTATTTCACAATATATATACATCAAATCATTTTCATGTACACTTAAAACTAACACAATGTTATATGTCATTATATCTCTTTTTAAAAAGGAATAGGTGTTGGATTTTTTGGAAAATATAAAATCAGAAATTTAGAAAACTCAAATTCTTTGTGAGTATATTAACAAATGATAAGACTCTGACTAACAAACCATGGTTCTGAGGCCAGTTAACCAGCAAAGAGCTCCACCTTGACACTCAAGTATCTGTTGCAGGCCATTAGGTACAGTATTTGGCTCTGACACTAAATATGTATTATATTTATGCAATATATGTATATGTGGATATGGATGTATTTGGGGCCATCAACCACTGAAAGGCAACAATACAAAAAAATAGACAATTTATCCCACATATGTTAAAACAACTAGTTAATTTACAAAACATCTATCTTCTCTTTTTCTAGTTACCATGAAAATTGTGAAGGTAAAGTCTATACCATCTTTGCTTTGTTTTTGAGTAAATTTAGACATGGTAACTAGTCTCTAACCTTTATTTCCTTAGTTCTATGTTTTAAAAATCCTTTACTTGCCATTTTGTAATAGGGGTGAGAAAATTTTTAATGATTTATAAAAATGGTAGGTATATTTATATAATAAAATGTCCAGCTTTGGAACAGCAACATCTCATATAGTTTACAAAAAAAAAAAAAAACCTGAGGCTATACTATGTCAACTATACTATGATTTTTAAAAATACCTCAGCAATTTATTCTCTCTGAAATAGTCACAAAAGAACACAAGATTCAATAATAAGATATATCAAAAAGTCTAAATCCTATTAGCACCTTGGAGAGCTAATTCAACCGGTATTTATTTTAATAAATTCAAAGTGCAAAAAAATACCTTTTTTCCTATAGAGATTAAGTAAATTTTGAATGTATTTTGTTGATGTGTTTTGTATAAAAGTAGAAAAATATAAATGATAAGAAATTTCTTCCACCTTCTCCCCCCATAATTTGCAATTTTCTTCTCTGGGGATAAGACATGGCTTTTATCTGTCCTCCTCCATTTTCAGAACCTAACACACACACATACAAAGTGTATAATTAACAATCAGATGTATTGCACTATATTGTTATATTGTTTAAAATTAGTTTGCCAGTGATTGTGGTAAGAATTGTGATAAGAATTGTTGGCTAGAAGCTAAAATTATTTTATGCCTTAAAAGTTGTAGGTGATAGGGGGAGGAGCAAGACGGTGGAGCAGTAGGAGACCTAAATTTCATCAGGTCCCAGGAATTCAGCTAGATAGTTATCAAACCATTCTGAACACCTACAAACTCAACAGGAGATTGAAGAGAGAAGCAGCAATTCTAGGGACAGAAAAGCGACCACTTTCTGGGAGGTAGGACATGCAGAGAAGTGAATATACAGGAAGATAGCCTGCGGGGAGAGGGGCTGGCTCCTGGCAAGTGGTAGAGCAGCAGAGCACAAAACTGGAACTTTTAGAAGTCTGCTCCATTGAGGAACATCACTCCAGATGCTAACCAGGGGATGGAGCGCTCACCAGGACAGTGTGGTCTCAGAATGCACAAGGCAAGAAAGACCAGAGATGTCTAAGTGTGACAGAGCTCCCAGGTATTGGCCCCAGGAAGCCGGCAGCAGAGATGGAGCCAAGGAGTGGGCTCTCAGCTTGGGATTGTCAAAAACTGTGATTCCCCACACACCCATGTCATTGCTTTTCAAGAAGGGACCCCCAAAAGTGGCAGATCCAGGGAGACCCCCTCCTTCTTCCTCTAGGAGGAGAGGCATAGGAGTGCACTACAGGAATTGGCTGGGTTTGGAGACTCCAAGTGGAGCCATGCACCAGAGACAGAAACACTCAATCACAGGCTGGGTAAGCATGGAATGTGGCTAGAGACCAGAGTGACAGGAGGGATTAACTGCTTTTCTCTGAGGGTGCACTGAGGAGTGGGGCCCTGAGCTCTCAGCTACTCCAGGCCAGACACTGGGAGGCTGCCATCTGTATTCTCTTCCTCCAAAACTGTATAGAAAGCATTCAGGGAACAAAAGCTACCAAGAGCAAACTTGAGCAGATTACTTATCCTGGCCCCTGGCAGGAGTGGTGCAATTCCACATGGAGCAAAGGCATATGAGAATCACTGCAACAGGCCCTACACCCAGTAGACCAGCAAGAACATCCAGCCAAGATTAAATTCACTATTCAATGAGAACCATGCAACTCCAGAGCTAGGGGAATGAAACATAGAATTCATAGCTTTCCCCTATGATTCTTCAGTCTTTCAAAATTAAAATTTTTTTATTTTCTCTTATTCTATTTTTTAAAAAAATTTTCCTCTTTCGTATTTTAACCTTTTAAAACTATTTTATCAATACCTTTAAAAATCTTTTAAAAATCTTTATTGTTATACTCATATTCTATCCCTTCATTATATTTAATCTTATGTTTTATATACATATAAGTCTTTCTTTCTTTAAAATTTTGGGGTAGTTTCTTCTAACAGATCAAAATATACCCTAAATCTAGGTATATAACTTTGTTCTAGTTTCCAGGCTGATCACATTCTCTTGTTCCTGTTTTTTTTTTCTTTTTTCCTTTTTCAACCAAATTCTCATCTCACTAATTCCTTTTCTATAATCCTTTTTAATTTTCATCTTTACAATCGTATTCCATTCCTTCATCATGTTTACCCTTCTTTTTATATACATAAAAAGTTTTCTTTCTTTAAAGTTTGGGGAGGCCATTTCTTCTAACAGACCAAAATACACCAAAAATCAAGTGTATGGATCTGCTCTAATCATATTTTGTTTTCTCTTTTTTCCTTTCTCCTTTCTTCTCCCCACAGTTTTGGGTCTTTTCTGATTTGGTTAGCATATATTTTTCTGAGGTTGTTGCAACCTTTTTAGTATTTTGTTCTCTCATTCATCTACTCGTATCTGGATAAATGATAAGGTGGAAAAAGTCACCTCAAAAAAAAGAACAAGAGGCAGTACTGATGACTAGGTACCTAATCAATATGGATATTAGTAAGATGTCAGAACCAGAGTTCAGAATGATGATTATCAAGATGCTAGCTGGGCTTGAAAAAAAAAGAGGATACTAGAGAATCCCATTTTGGAGAAATAAAAATGCCCTCTGGAGAAATAAAAACTAAAATCTAACCAAGCTGAAATTTTAAAAAGCTATTAATAAGGTGCAATAAAAAATGGAGGCTCTTACTGCTAGGATAAATGAGGCAGAAGAATTAGTGATATAGAAGACCAAATTATGGAAAATAAAGAAACTGAAAAAAAAAAAAAGATAAATACTGCACCACAAAGGGGAGAATTCGATAGATAAGTGATACCATAAGACAAAACAATATTAGAATATTTGAGATAATTATTAATAATTATTAGGATAATCCCAAAAGAAGAAGACGGCAGGGGGAAGGTATATGAGAGCAAATTATAGCACAGAATTCCCTAATGTGGGGAAGGGAACAAGCATCAAAATCCAGGAGGCACAGGGAGTCCCCCTCAAAATCAATAAAAATAGGTCAGTACCCTGTCATCTAATAGTAAAACTTACAAGTCTCAGTGACAAAGAGAAAATCCTGAAAGCAGCTAGGGACAAGAAGTCTATAACATACAATGGTAGGAATATTAGATTGGCAGTAGACCTATCCATAGAGACCTGGCAGGCCAGAAAGGACTGACAAGATATATTCAGAGCACTAAATGAGAAAAATATGCAAAGAATACTATATCCACCTAGGCTGTCATTGAAAATAGAAGGTGAGATGAAAAGCATCCAGGACAAACAAAAACTAAAAGAATTTGCAAACACCAAACCAGACCTAGAGAAAATACTGAAAGGGTCCTCTAACTAAAGAGAGAGCCTAAAAGTAGTAGATCAGAAAGGGACAGAGACAATATACAGTAACAGTCACCTTACAGGCAACACAATGGTACTAAATTCATATCTTTCGATAGCTACCCTGAATGTAAATGGGCTAAATGCCCCAATCAAAGACACAGGGTATCAGAATGGATAAAAAAAACAAGACCCATCAATATGCTGGCTACAAGAAACTTATTTTTGACCCAATGACACCTCCAGATTTAAAGTGAGGGGGTGGAAAAAATTTACCATGTTAATGGACAACAAAAGAAAGCTGGGGTGGCAATCCTTATATCAGATCAATTAGATTTTAAGCCTAAATCTATAAAAAGAGATGAGGAAGGACATTATGCCATACTTAAAGGCCCTATCCAACAAGAAGATGTAACAATTTTAAATATCTATGCCCATAACATGGGAGCAGCCAGTTATATAAACTAATTAACAACAAAATCAAAGAAACACATCAACAATAACACAATAATAGTAGAGGACTTTAACATGCCCCCCCTCACTGAAATGGACAGATCACCTAAAAAAAAAAAAAGAAGAAGAAGAAGAAGAAGAAAGAAAAAAAAAGATCAACAAGGAAAAAAAGACTTTAAATGACATACTGGACCAGATGGACATCACAGATATATTCAGAACATTCCATCCAAATCAACAGAATATATATTTTTCTCTAGTGCACGTGGAACATTCTCCAAAATAGATCACATCCTAGTTCACGAATCAGGTCTCAACTCGTACCAAAATATTGGGAAAGTTGGAAAGAAGTCAAATGCATGGAGGCTAAAGAGCATCCTACTAACAAATAAAAGAGTCAACCAGGAAATTGAAGAAGAATTTTTAAAAATTCATGGGAAGAAGTGAAAATGAAAACACAATTTTTCAAAAACTTTGGGATACAGCAAATGTGGTCCAGAAAGGAAAGTATATAGCAATATAAGCCTTTCTCAAGAAACAAAGATCACTGGTACACAACCTCACCCTACACCTAAAAGAGCTGGAGAAAGAACAGCAAAGAAAGCCTAAACCCAGCAGGAGAAGAGAAATAATAAAGATCAGAGCAGAAATCAATGAAATAGAAACCAAAAGAACAGTAGAACAAATCAACAAAACTAGGAGCTGGTTCTTTGAAAAATTAATAAGATTGATAAACCCCTGGCCAGATTTATCAAAAAGAAAAGAGAAAGGACCCAAATTACTAAATTCATGAATGAAAGAGGAGAGATCACAACCACACCAAAGAAATACAAACAATTATAAGAACATATTATGAGCAACTATACACCAGCAAATTTGACAATCTGGAAGAAATGGATGCATTTCTAGAAATGCACAAACTGAAACTGAACACAAACAAAACTGAACCAAGAAGAAAAAGAAATCCTGAACAGACCCATAATCAGTAAGGAGACTGAAGCAGTAATCTAAAATCTCCCAACAAACAAGAGTCCAGGGCCAGATGGTTTCCCAGGGGAATTCTACCAAACATTTAAAGATTTAATACCTATTCTCCTGAAACTGTTCCCAAAAAATAGAAATGGAAGGAAAACTTCCAAACTCACTTTATGAGGCCAGCATTACCTTGATCCCAAAACCAAACCAAGGCCCCATCAAAAAAAAAAAAAGAATTACATACCAATGTCTCTGATGACCATGGATGGCAAAATGCTCACCAAAATACTAGCCAGTAGGATCCGACAGTACATTAAAAGTATTAATCACCATGACCAAGTAGGAATTATTCCAGGGTTGCAAGGATGGTTCAACATCCACAAATCAATCAATGCGATACAACACATTAATAAAAGAAAGAACAAGAACCATGTGATACTCTCAATAGATGCTGAAAAAGCATTTGACAGAGTACAACATCCTTTCTTGATCAAAACTCTTCACAGTATAGGGATAGAGTTCATACCTCAATATATCAAACCACCTATAAAAAACCAACTGCAAATATCATTCTCAGTGGAGAAAAACTGAGAGCTTTTCCCCTAAGGTCAGGAACACAGCAGGGCTATCCACTATCACCATTGCTATTCAACATAATACTAGAAGTTCTAGGCTCCGCAGTCAGACAACAAAAAGAAATAAAAGGCATCCGAATCAGCAAAGAAGAAGTGAAACTCTCACTCTTTGCAGATGATATGATACTTTACATGGAAAACCCAAAGGCTCCTCTCCAAAACTTATAGCACTTACACAAGAATTCTGTAAAGTGGGACGCCTGGGTGGCGCAGTTGGTTGGACGACTGCCTCCGGCTCAGGGCGTGATCCTGGAGTCCCGGGATCGAGTCCCACATCAGGCTCCCAGCTCCATGGGGAGTCTGCTTCGCTCTCTGACCTTCTCCTCGCTCATTCTCTCACTGTGTCTCTCTCTCAAATAAATAAAATAAAATCTTTAAAAAAAAAAAAGAATTCTGTAAAGTGTCAGGATATAAAATCAATGGACAGAAATCAGTTGCATTTCTACGCACCAACAACAAGACAGAAGAGAAAGAAGTTAAGGAGTTGTTGAGACAGAAGTTAAGAGAAGTTAAGGAGAAGTTAAGGATCCCATTTATAATTGTACACAAAACCATAAATACTTAGGAATAAACCTAACCAAAGAGACAAAGAAACCATACTCAGAAAACTATAAAGTACTCATGAAAGAAATTGAGGAAGACACAAAGAAATGGGAAAGTGTTCCATGCTCATGGATTGGAAAAACAAATACTGTGAAAATGTCTATGCTACCTAGAGCAATCTGCATATTTAATGCAATCTCTATCAAAACACCATCAACTTTTTCACAGAACTGGAACAAATAATCCTAAAATATATATGAAACCAGAAAAGACCCCAAATAGCCAGAGGAAAGTTGAAACAGTTGGCAAAATCACAATTCCAGACAGCAAGCCTTATTGTGAAGCTGTAATCATCAAGACAGTATGGCACTGGAACAAAAACAGACACATAGATCAATGGAGCAGAATAGAGAGCCCAGAAATAGACCTTCAACTCCATGGTCAACTAATCTTCAACAAAACGGGAAAGAATGTCCAATGGAAAAAAAAAACAGTCTCTTCAACAAATGGTGTTGGGAAAATTGGACGGCCACATGCAGAAAAGTGAAACTGGACCATCTCTTATGGCACACACACAAATAGACTCAAAATGGATGAAAGACCTCTAGGTGAGACAGGAATCCATCAAAATCTCTGAGGACAACACAGGCAGCAACCTTTCCAACCTCAGCCACAGCAACTCCTTCCTAGAAACATTGGCAAAGGCAAGGAAAGAAAGGGAAAAACTGAACTATCAGCATTACATCAAGATCAAAATTTTTCACAGCAAAGGAAACAGTCAACAAAACCAAAAGACAACTGACATATCAGATAAAGGGCTGGTATCCAAATTCTATTAAAAAAAATTATCAAACTCAACACCCAAGAACAAATAATCCAATCACAAAATAGGCAGAAGAGATTAATAGATATTTCTACAAAGAAGACATCTAAATGGTCAACAGACACATGAAAAGGTGCTAATCACTCAGCACCAGGGAAATACAAATCAAAAGCACAGTGATATACAACCTCACATCAGTCAGAATGGCTAACATTAACAAGTAAGGAAATGACAGATGTTGGCGAGGGTACAAAGAAAGAACCCTTCTACACTGTTGGTAAAAATGCAAGTTGGTGCAGCCACTCTAGAAAACAGCATAGAGGTTTCTCAGAAAGTTGAAAATAGAGCTACCCTACAACGTAGTAATCACACTACCGGGTATTTGCCCTAAAGATGCAAATGTAGTCTCCAAAGGGGCACATGCATCTGAATGTTTACAGCAGCAATGTCCACAATAGCCAAACTATGGAAAGAACCTAGATGTCTATCAATAGATGAATGGATAAAGAAGATGTGGTATATATACACAATGGAATACTATGCAGCCAACAAAAGAAATGAAATCTTTCCATTTGCAAAGATGTGGATGGAACTAGAAGGTATTATACTAAGGAAATATTAGTCAGAGAAAGACAATTATCATATAATCTCTCTGATATGAGGAATTTAAGAGGCAGGGTGGGGTTCATGGGGGAAGGGAGGGAAAAATGAAACAAGATGCAACTGGGGAGGGAGAAAAACCATAAGAGAATCTTAATCTCAGGAAACAAACTAAGGGCTGCTGGAAGGGCAGGGGGTAGGGATAGGGTGGCTAAGTGGTAGACATTGGGGAGGGTATGTGCTATAGTGAATGCTGTGAATTGTATAAGACTGATGTTTCACAGACCTATACCCCTGAAATAAATAATACATTATATGTTAATTTTATAAAAGGTTGTAGGTGATGATCTGCAAGTTTATCAGTCCTGATAATGCTTGGGGGATATTGTAATAGATATAATGGAAACTTTCTTTTTAGAAGTTGGTGATTTTTCCTGTATATTTAAGGTGGATTTACCTGTCAAGAAAGCAGTTATTCCTTCAAAAGAACTTTCTCTAATAATTTTTATGACTTCATAATTTCTTTCTCTGTAGAAGTCCTTTTGATAAATTTCCTTAAAGGATTTTAGTCAAAAACATCAGGCACCAGTAGATGGCAGTGAAAAATAAGCAGAGACATAGAAGATATTTCATTATTCCTAGAAAATGTTGTTTCTACCTCAGCAGTGAATGAGAATTTACACAGCCTCCTTTGCCTTTGTTTCTTACTATAAAGATCCCGAATATCAGTCACATACATTTGACTGCAAGCAATTGCAAATAAACTAATACTGGATTTTGAACCCCGAATTTAGAATCTAGTATAGCAAATGAGACAAAGAAATAATCAAATGAGTGAATACTTTGAAAAAATAAATTCGAGAAAGTCTTGAAGGGATGGAGTTAAGATGGTAGAGGAGTAGGGGACATTAATTTTGCCGGGTCCCTGGAATTCAGTTAGATAGTTATCAACTGATTCTTAGCATCTGTGAAATCAACCAGAGATCCGAGAAAAGAATGCTGCAATGCTACGTAGAAAAGCAATCACTTTTTGCAAGGTAGGAGGTGAGGAGAAGTGAATCCAAAGTGATGTATTGGAAGATAAACCATGGGGGGAGGGAGCCTCCATAAGTCAGCTACTGGAAAGTGATATAAGCAGCAAAGTGCAAAATTGGAAGTTTAGAAGTCTGCTTCAGTGAGGGATGTCCCTGCCTGAAAGGCACTTAGATGGCAAAGCCAGGCTAAATCCCTGGTGAGACAGTGTGGTTTCAGGATGCCTGGGGTCGCAAAAGGAATGGAGTGTCTGAATACAGCAGAGTTCCCAAGCACTGGAGCAAGAAAGCTGGCTGCAAACAGCCAGTCTAGGTGCCAGCTTCCTGCTTGGTTTTGCAATAAACCTCAAACAGCTACACCATACAGGAACTACTCTCTAAGCAGAGGCCCAGCAAAAGACAGAAGCATGGCAAGACCCCTCTCCCTCCTGTAGGAGGAACAGTACGGGTCCACAACACAGGAGTCCATAAAGTTTGGGGACTCAAAACTGGGTCACATACTTGAAGTAAAAATGCTCAGTCATCTGTTGGGTGAACACAGAGTGCAGACAGAAACCAGGGAGACAAGAGTGATTGTTTTTCTGTGAGGGCTCACTGAAGAGTGGGGACACAAACTTTCAGCTCCAGGGCTAGAGATTGGGGCATCGCCATTTTCACCCTCTCCAGCTGTGCTGAAAGCTTTCAGGGAGCAAAACAGTGCCACATAGTACAATGCACAGTAGCTTCCACTAAGCCCAAACCGCCGGCAGGGAGGGGTACAATTCCACCCAGCACTAAGACACCTGAGAATCAGCACAACAGAACTCTCCCTCAGAAGACCAGTAGGAACATCAAGCTAATACCAAGATTACTGACCATAGAGAACCGCAAAACTTCAGCTCTTGGGGAAAAACAGTATACAGCATTCATCAGTTTGTTTTTTTATTATTATTCTTTAGTCTGTCAGGTTTTTTTTTTCTTCTTTTCAGTTGTTTTCTTATTTTATCTATTTCTATTTTATTCTACTTTTAAGCCTCTTTTAATTTTAATTTTTACTTTTAGATTGGGATTTTCCCTGCATATTTTTAGACTACTATGTTTTAAAACCTGAACTCAATCACAAGAGAATATTTGAAAGGAACACAAATACATGGAGGTTAAAAAGGATCCTACTAAAGAATGAATGGGTCAGCCAGAAATTAAAGAAGAATTTTTTTAAATCATGAAAAAAAAACCCCAGAAATGAAAACAGAACATCTTGGAACCTTTGGATGCAGCAAAGGCGATCCTAAGAGGAAAGTATACAGCATACAGGTCTTTCTCAAGAAAAGCCTCAAATATACAACCTTACACTTAAAGGAGGTGGAGAAAGAACAGCAAATAAATCTGAAACCCAGCAGAAGAAGAGAATTAATAAAGGTTAGAGAAGAAATCAAAGAAATAGACAACAAAATAACAGTAGAACAAAGAAACTAGGAGCTGGCTCTTTGAAAGAATTAATAAGATTGATAAACCCCTGGCCAGACTTATCAAAAAGAAAAGAGAAAGGGAGAAAGGACCCAAATAAATAAAATCATGAATGAAAGGGGAGAAGTCACAAGAAACACTAAAGATATACAAACAATCATAAGAACATATTATGAGCAACTATATGCCAAAAAAAAAAAAAAAGGCAACATGGGAGAAATGGATACATTTCTAGAAACATATAAACTACCAAAACTGAAGCAAAAGAAGTAGAAAACCTGAACAGACTCATAACTAGCAAAGAAATTGAAGCAGTAGTCAGAAATCTCCCAACAAACAAGAGCCCAAGGTCAGATGGCCTCCTAGTGGAATTCTACTGAACATTTAAAGAAGAATTAATACTTATTCTTCTAAAGCTGTTTCAAAAAATAAAAATGGAAGGAAAATTGCCAAACTCATTCTATGAGACCAGCATTACCTTGTTCCCAAAATCAGACAAAGACCACACTAAAAAGGAGAATTAAAGACCAATATCTCTGATGAACATGGATGGCAAAATCCCAAGATACTAGTCAATAGGCTCCAATAGTATATTTAAAAGATTATTCAACATGACCAAGTAAGATTTATTCTTAGGCTGCAAGTGTTGCTCAACATCTGCAAATCAATCAATGTGAAACACAAAGAAAGAACAAGAAGTATATGATCCTCTCAATGATTCATAAAAAGTATTTCACAAAATACAGCATCCTTTCTTGATTAAAACTCTTCACAATACAGGAATAGAGGGAAGATACCTCAATATCATAAAAGCCACATGCAAAAAACTCACGGTGGATATCATCCTTGATGCGGAAAAACTGAGAGCCTCTCGCCTAATGTCAGGAACATGACAGGGATGTCCACTCTCACCACTGTTGTTCAACATAGTACTGGGGGTCCTAGCCTCAACAATCAGACAACAAAAACAAATAGAAAACATCCACATCAACAAAAAAGTCAAACTTTCATTTTTTACAGATACCATGATACAGTATGCTGAAACCCAAAAGAACCCACCCAAAAATTGTTAGAACTTGTACAGGAATTCAGCAACATGGAAGGATATAAAATCAATGTGCAGAAGTCAGTTCCATTGCTACACACTAACCACAAGACAGAAGAAAGAGAAATCAGAGAATCAATTCCATTTACAATTGCACCAAAACCCATAAAGTACCTAAGAATAAATGTAAGCCAAGGGGTAAAGGATCTATACTCTGAATACTATAGAACACTTGTGGAAAAATTGAGGAAGGCACAAAGAAATGAAAAAACGTTCCATGCTCACGAATTGGAAGAATAAGTATTGTTAAAATGTCTGCACTACCCAAAGTTATCTATACACTCAAAGCAATCCCTATCAAAATATCAACTTTTTTCACAGAGCTAGAACAAATCCTAAAATCCTAAAATACAAATCCTAAAATTTGTATGAAACCAGAAAAGACCCCTAATAGCCAAAGGAATGTTGAAAAAGAAAATCAAAGCTGGTGGTATCACAATTCCGGACTGTATTACAAAGCTGTAATCAAATAAATAAGTAAATAAATAATTAATCAATCAAACAAAGCTGTAATCATCAAGACAGTATGATACTGACATAAAAACAGACTCATAGATCAATGGAACAGAATAGAGAGCCCAGAAATAGACCCTCAACTCTGGTCAACTAATCCTCCACAAAGCAGGAAAGAATATCCAATGGGAAAAAGTCTCTTCAACAAATGGTGTTGGGAAAATTGTACAGCCACATGTAAAAGAATGGAACTGGACCATTTTTTTTACCCATACACAAAAATAAACTCAAAATTATGATAGACCTAAATGTGAGACAGGAATCCATCAAAATCCTAGAGGAAAACACAGGCAGTAACCTCTTCAACATCAGCCACAGCAACTTCTTTCAAGAAATGGTTCCAAAGGCAAGGGAAACAAAAGCAAAAATGAACTACTGGGACTTCATTAAGATAAAAAGCATTCGCAGAGCAAAGGAAACAGTCGACAAAACTAAAAGACAAGCTACAGTATGGGAGAAGATATTTGCAAATGTCTTATCAGATAAAGGGCTAGTATTCAAGATCTATAAAGAATTTATCAATCTGAACACTCAAAAACCAATAATCTGGTCATGAAATGGACAGAAGACATGAACAGACATTTCTCCAAAGAAGACATCCAAATGACCAACAGACACACACAAAAATTCTCCACATCACTCAGCACCAGGGAAATACAAATCAAAACTACAATGAAATACCACCTCACACCAGTCAGAATGGCTAATATTAACAAGTCAGGAAACAACAGGTGTTGGCAAGGATGTGGAGAAAACGGAAACCTCCTACACTGTTGGGAGTGCAAACTGGTATAGCCACTCTGAAAAACTGTATGGAGGTTCCTCCAAAAGTTAAAAATAGAGATACCCCATGACCCAGAAATTGCACTACTAGATATTTATCCAAAGGGTACAAACAGTGATTTGAAGGGGCATCTGCTTCCCAATGTTTATAGCAGCAATATCCATTACTTTATCTCCTGTATTCTGATCAACTCATATGCTAAATTGCAAGAACATCTATTCTACCTACCTCATCAGGTAGTCCTGTAGATAAAAATGAGATAATGTGTTTTTTAAGAAAAACATGCAAGCAACAAAAATCAAGAATGTGAGAATTTTGCAGGACAAATGATTTCTTAATGGGAAAAATGGCAGGAAAAAAGAAGAAAGGGTAACTAGTAGATTAAAAGAAATATTAAAGAGAGATGCTTTTGAGTCCTACTGGCCAAAAAAATGTGGAAACTTGGTGTAGATTTTGACTTGAAGAAACAGACCCCGCAAAAAAAAAAAAAAAAAAAAAAAAAAAAAAAAGAAGTATATGAGGATATTTAGAACACTAACTGGATATTTTATATTAACCAAGCATTTTTGGGGAAGGGGGAATAATGGTGTTTGGATGTGCAAATAATATTTACAAAATAGCAACACTTGGAGTTTGCTTTAAAATAATCCCTGACAGGGCGCGTGGGTGGCTCAGCGGGTTAAAGCCTCTGCCTTCGGCTTGGGTCATGATCCCAGGGTTCTGGGATTGAGCCCCACATCAGGCTCTCTGCTCAGCAGGGAGCCTGCTTTCCGCACCCCCACCCTGCCTGCCTCTCTGCCTACTTGTGATCTCTGTCAAATAAATAAATAAAATCTTTAAAAAATAATAATAATAATCCCTGACCAGGATGTTTGGGGTAGGTGGGATAGAGGAGGGACAAAATAATAATCCAGGGCCTGGAGGTGGTTGTTAAATGAAACGAGATTGACTATATCTTACTGGAGCTGAATAATGGATAATCGGGGGTTGGCTATACAACTCTTTTTTCTATTTGAAAATTTCCACAATAAAATTTAATAACCAAGTTCAGTTTTTAAAAAGCAAAATGTAGTCTTTATAACTAAGATATTGAAATTTCATGCATAATTCCAAATGACAAATGTATAATTATCTGTTTGCCAGATAAATCAGTGTATTAGGAAAGGTAGGAAAATTATAGGATAAAAATGGAGTTGGTTGTCACTATGTAGGACTACTTTGGAAGAGAATATATACAATTCATTTTCCTTTTATTACTCCCTCCCAAGTTAGAACTTGAGAGCCACTTCACTATTTAGAGCCTATGTAATTGGCTCAAGCTATCAGAAAAAAGTGCCTGAAAATTATAATCCTGTTTCCTACTCAGGTCATAAGACTGAATTCTCAAACAGAAATTAACCAGAGATTGTCTGATCAGCCCAGACTAACAGAACTGAAGCCTCACTATACACAGAGGTTCACCATCTTCTTCAAGGGAGATCTAACTGAATGTGCTTGATAGGGCAGGGTACGCCATCTTCCTAAAACTACCTTTTTTTTTAAATTTTTTATTTATGTATTTGACAGAGAGAAATCACAAGTAGATGGAGAGGCAGGCAGAGAGAGAGAGGGAAGCAGGCTCCCTGCTGAGCAGAGAGCCCAATGCGGGACTCGATCCCAGGACCCTGAGATCATGACCCTAGCCGAAGGCAGCAGCTTAACCCACTGAGCCACCCAGGCACCCCCCTAAAGCTACCTTTACTCCTGTTGCCAAAGGATATTCCTTTGGCTGGCAGCACCTAGAACTTGTCCCTGATAGATAAACCACAACTTCAAAGAGCCAACTATCAGTGGTTGCTCCTTCTAGGGGTGACTTTTCCTGCCCTAAATCACTCTTTCCTGTTCTGGATTATGTCTACAGCTCCTCAATTTAGTGTTTTTGGTGAAGTGCACTCCTATATGAAAATTTGTGTTTCTAAGACTGGACTTTCCTTTAAAATAGCTCTTTAAGAGAGTTTGGGAATCGTACATCATCTCAGATGATTCTTTTGAGCAATATTGCTCATTTAAGAAATATGATATATCCAAGACACTATAGATACTACAGTATATAGTTGTATAATTAATGAGTGAAATGGACTCACTGGTATCACATGGATACGAGTCTGAAATATAGACCACCCCCCTTTCCTCTTTAACTCCTTCCTTCTGTGTTCCAAGGCAGAGCACAGACTTTCTTCTGGCTTCAAATGTGCTTCCATAGTCTTTGGAGTGTACGGTCTTCCTTACCCTGTCCCTGCATTATTGAGTAGAGTCCATCATTCCTCTTGATGTTACCTGAATTCAGTCCTCCAGGAAACCTAGGAGCTACTCTCAAGATTTCTTTCATATCCCACAATAGGTATAGATGCACCTATACACATTGGGGCCAGAAACATTCTTAAGTAAACCATAGTGCCACAAGTTGGAAGCACAAACTCAGTCCCAGTGAGTTTAATAGCTATCAAGGAAGAAATTTCTTTGGTTTGAGAGGAGAAAATTGAGAAGGATTCAAACACCTAAATGTTTGCTATAATATTGTTTTCACATTTCACAACAGTCTATGAATAATTATTTTTAGAGTCTATGAAGAGAAAGTGGCACTCGAATCAGGAGATGAGAGCTCCAATAGAAATGGGAATGAAGGGTCACAATGAGTAGCCACTCTCCGATAGGGACCAGTGGGTTTGGAGGAATTAGTAATAGTGGCAATTTGGTAATGATCACCTGTCTCATTCTGCAGTACAAAATATAAAATGGGATGGTAGCCAACGCACATGGTAAAGTTAAAGTAAAAAAAGAATTATCTAGAAAAAAAATCTCTTGTTCACTGAAAAAAATATTGACTGGGACCAGCTAAAAATATATATATATATATATATATATATATATATATATATAAAATATAAAGATTATATTCACCAAAGCACCCACCTTAGCCTAATCTCTCAGTATTTCTATAACTTGGAATCCTACTTCTAAATCAGTCGCATCCCCACTGGTCACATGAACACTAGAGGGGAGTATTCACAGTTATGGGTGTTACCACCGCTTTTTGTACTGAATCAAGCTTCAGCAAGGGACCCATCACATACTAGTCTCTGGGGTCTCTGCTTCTCAAAGCTCTAGAAATTGTGAAAGGAAATAGTGTAGGCCTACTTTATCTATA
Organism: Neogale vison; assembly: GCF_020171115.1. NCBI lineage: Eukaryota > Metazoa > Chordata > Mammalia > Carnivora > Mustelidae > Neogale > Neogale vison. The sequence goes on from NC_058093.1 coordinate 78,385,594, forward strand.
ATTTACCTGGTGTTTGACTTCTGAACAGTGTACAAGTTCTGCTGTTCAAAAAGTTCAGACAAACTTATAAACTACTACTACTGAACAGTCCATGAGTTAATACAAAAATGTGTCAGCAAGGCCACAGACTAGTCTAGGCCTTTCTAATCAAGACTACTACTGAAGGCTTACATGCTTGGTCATGAGTACTTTCAACTTCAACTGGGAAGAGAATCTAACTTAGTCAAAATAGGTATAGGAATAAAGATGTAGTCATATAATATATTTAATAGGCAAACAATGTTTTAGAAATTAGATGCCTCAGGGCACCTGGGTGGCTTAATTGTTAAGCATCAGCCTTCAGCTCAGTTCATAATCCCAGGGTCCTAGAATCGAGCCCCGTATCAGGCTCCCTGCTCAATGGAAAGCCTACTTCTCTCTCTCCCACTCCCCCTGCTTGTGTTCCATTTCTCACTGTGTCTCTCTCTGTCAAATAAATAAATAAAATCTTAAAAAAAAAAAAAGAAATTAGAAGCCGCTAAGTTGAAGTAATGATTAATAGAAAACTAAGATATATAATTTCAATATAATCTCAGAAATAAGTGGAACAATTTTTTAAAGAGTAACTATTTGAAAAAGAAAAGAAAACTAAAAATAAGAATGGATAACTAAGAAGCATTAAAAGTTGAAAATATCTAGAAATTAAGGATGGAGACTTGAAATATCTCAGAATGAGAAATGTTAGCAATGAAAAGTAATAAGAAGTCCTCCTGCAAGTATTGGTCATATCTGCGTTCTTTAGTTTTAGAGGAGAACAAAGGTCAGCAAGCCACCGCCACCAGCGGGGACTTCTGTTTACCTCAGGGGAAATCCAGATTACTTCCTTCCTGGGACAATGAATAATAGACTATAGAAATAGACTATTTAGAAATCTTCTAGAATGGCTTTCAAATTCTGGGACCTCATGATCACTTACAGTTAGTGATTATTTTTCTCACTGTATACAGAGATGAGAACTACTATCAGGGGTATCTAGGTTTTATCTTTGGAGGGAGGGAAGTTTAAAGTTAATAGTGTCTTCCTTAGAACTCTTGATTCCTTTTAGTTTTTTAAAACAGTGACTAAATACACATAACATAAAATTTACCATCTTAATTATTCTTAAGTGTACATATCAGTAGTGTCAAGTATATTCACATGGTTTTGCAACCAATCTCCAGAAATTTTTCATCTTGCAAAACCAAAAGTCCATATCCATTAAATAACAATTCCCCTTTTGCCCCTTCCCCAAGCCCTGACAACCACCATGTTACTTTCTCTGTCTATAAACTTGCTACATTAGGTGTCTCATATAAATGGAATAATATTAGTGTATTAGTGTTTCCATTACTGGTTCATCTTACTCAACATAATGTCCTCAAAGTCCATCCATATTGTAACATGTGTCGCAGTTTTCTTCCTTTTTAAGACTAAATAATATTCAATTGTGTATATATACCTCATTTTGTTTTTCCTTTTATCCATTAAAGATACTCAGATTGCTTCTACTTTTTGGCTATTGTCAATAATGCTGGTATAAACATGGGTGTACAAATATCTCTGACACCATGATTTTAATTCTTTTGGATATGTACCTAGAGTTGCAACTGCTGGATCATATGGTAATTCTATTTTTAGTTTTTTGAGCAATCCCATAATGTTTGCCACAGTAGTTGCACCATTTTACATGCCTACCAACAATTCACAAGCATTTCAATTGCTGTAAATCCTCACCTACTCTTGCTATTTTCTGTTTCATAGTAGCCGTGGTTTTGATTTGGACATTTACAGTTTTTTAACTATTACTTTTTCCATTATCAATATATTTTATGGGAAGTTGCCTTATTTATATTTTTACACTGCTTCATAGTATTGTCCCACTTTAATGCCCTTCATCTCATCTTTTAAATCCAAACTCCATTTTCCTTTGTGAAGCCATTTCCTACATCTTTATTCTATAACAAGTTCTGACTTTCTAAAAATATCTCATTCTTTACCACATATTTACCACAAATATTCGTATTTGTTCATAAGAAAGCATAAGCTTTTATTCAGCCCTGTGTTATTCTCCAATTATTCCATATGTTGTCTTCCAAAGTAGATTGTTAGGTCTTCAAGAGCAAAAGAAATTTTTTATGGACTTATAAATAAACTTCAAGAGCCACTGAAATACTTTAGGGTGCTAAAGCTTATTTACTTAGTTTGCATAATTTCCTGCATGTGAAATTTGAGAAGTTTGCAAAGTAAATACTTTAGATTTATAGAACTGAGCAATTCTTCAATGTATTTAAATCTGCTATATAAAATGCCAAAAGAAAAAGCCATTATTTAATGAAGTGATTTTCCTTTTTCTTAAATTATAACAGTAATAATCACACTTTCCAGCACCAAATATCAGCTAACTTTAGTTGCTTAATATAGCAGTTACACTGCCTGCTAATGTGATTTTTTCCCCACATCTCCTTTGCTTTATTTTCTATCTTTTTCCAATAACCATATTTCTCTCTTCCTGTCTCTTTCTACCTTTGTTCATTATTCTAGTATTTAAACAAGTAAACATTTTTAGCATTCTTTGTTTGGGATAAAATATACACTGTATTAATCCAGTGGATAAATACCCACACAGAGATCTACCCTACATGAAATGTGCTCTCTCAGAAGTAGGCCAGTTCATCCATTATGGGATCAAGCCATAAAAACTGAATCCAAGCAGTAATTCTCCAATTAAAGAAACTCCAGAGCCTAGTTTTCAGTCCTTCTGAATCATAACTTTTTGGCAACAAGAGCTGGCATGCCGTGGTGTGAATAAGTCTTAACATAAAAACTCCGCATCCAGCCTCCAGACTTAGAATTTCAAGAAGAAATGTGTTCAGGTGGCCATTTATACACAATATTTTTCAATACTATTTTGACCAAGTTAGCATCAAATGGGTTGCAATCCAGTGAAATTTTAAAAACACATTAACATCCTGAATGTTCAGCCCAGCTAAAAGCTAATATGTATCCTGACACTAAGCTAGGGAAAACAGTTTTGTCCATATGTCCATACTTGTTAGCAGAATACTGGCCAAACCTGTTTTAATTCCATGTCTTGTATTCAAGACATTCTCTGAACTGGCCTTCTCGATGAAATTTTCTTGACGTGGAAAACCTGGTACCAATTAATGACTATGGATGACTTTTTTTTTTTTTTAAGATTTTGTTTATTTATTTGACAGACAGAGATCACAAGTAGGCAGAGAGGCAGACAGAGAGAGGAGGAAGCAGGCTCCCTGCTGAGCAGAGAGCCCAATGCGGGACTCAATCCCAGGATCCTGAGATTATGACCCGAGCGGAAGGCAGAGGCTTTCCCACTGAGCCACCCACGTGCCCCACTATGGTTGACTCTTGAACAGAAGGGACCTAGGGACACCAACCACCCTGCTCTTAGTCAGAAAAATCTATGAATAACTTTTGACTCCCCCCAAAATGAAACTACTAATAGCCTACTGTTGACCAGATAAACAATCAATTTACAGATATTATATATTATATGTATTAATATACTGCATCTTTACAATAAAGTAAGCTAGAGAAAAGAAAGTATTAGTAATAAAATCAAAAGGAAAATATATTTACAGTGCTGTACTTTATTTACTGGAAAAAAATCTACATGTAAGTAGTTCAAAACCATGTTGTTCAAGGGCACTATACTTTGATCTTCCTCTCATTTCTTTTCTGCTTATTAAACCAGCATCCAGACATTAAAAACCATACACAGTGTTTTGAGATATTCCAATATAATATATATAAGACAATTTAAAAACAGGAATTTAATCATTGTACTACGCAAAAAGATTTCTAGTTAAAATTTTTAGCATCACATTTTAATTAATTGCAAAATGGGTATAAAATAGATGTTTAAAAGCCAAAAGTACATTTCAACAGTGAATGTTTAAAGGGCTTTTAAATTATATTTTGCATCTGCAAATTCTTGAACACAAGAATTTTAAATTAAACTCTTAAATGATATTCTAAAAAATCAGAAAATTGGATTCAAATGTTTATCTTATAGGTTTAGGCCTATTTATTTTTCTATTTCCCTGCCCCCAGGACTACATCTTCTTCACTTTTGATCACATGGGTTCAGCATTCAATATTTATTTAGAGGATAAATGAATAAAAGAAAAATAGCTGGAAAAAGTCCATTTACAAACAGTCTTCAGAAATGTTTATAAACCATCAATGAACAATTGTTCTTCAAATTCTGTCATCTTTCCTAGTTTTCACTAGCATTAGGTGCACCAACTGAAGTATGTTTCTTACTGAACTAATTAAAATTACACTAGTGTGCTTTGTTATCTTTGTAAAGGAGTTTATGGGGTGTGGAATAGGATAACATGTTGAAGTACAAAAATAATGTGAAGGACCTATTCAATCTTTTTTCCCAAAAAACTTTTCATTAGAGCTGTTACCAACCTTGGTAGAATTGATTGGTAGTTTCTTATTTGGTCCTTCAAGTTAATATTTAAAGAAGTCCCAACCAATGGATTTATTGTCTCAATCTATCTCATTTTTTTGAAAGAACAACTTATTGCATCCCACAAATTATAGACCTATTAGCTTACAGCACTCAATTTAAAATGCATCCCAGTTTCTTTCCTGATAAATTGCTGGCTTGTAATTTCAAAGTGAGTAGATGTTATGTTCAACTCTTCCATTAAGGGAATGCTGTGATCATTTTTGTCATCTTTCCTTTGGCCTGCCTTAATAGAAATCATATGAGCTAGCCACATGAGTTCAACACAAATCTGTATTGTTCAACAATCATTGAGCACTTAAACGGTACTAGGCTTTGTTCTATGCATTTAAGGTAGTAAGTTAGAGTTCTTAACCTCATGAGGTTAAGATTCTAGCAAAGCAAAAGACAGACAATGAACTCCTAAAATAAGTAAATGTTAGAAAAAATTATGTTATAGAATAAAGGAAAAAAGTAGAACAGGAAAAGAGGAATCAAGGGTGTGGTGGCAACAGCGGGAGAATTGCAGTATTAAATAAGGTAGGCAGTGTAGGTCTCCTGGGGAAGATGACACTGGTGCAGGTGAAAAACTTAACCACAAGGATATCAGCTGGTAGAGCATATCCATAGCAAGAATAGCTAGAGTAGAAGCTTTAATGCAGATTAGACTAGTTCAAGGAACAGTAGAGAGGCTACTATGGCCAGAGTAAAGCGACCTAGTGGGAGAGTGATAGAAGTTGATAGAAGTGATAGAAGTTGAGGGAAACAGAATAAGAAACCAGATCATAGAGGGCTTTGTGGATCTTGTAAGCACTTTCACTTTTACTCAAAGTGAAATTGTCAAATTCTAGAACCAAACAGAAGATCCTAAAACTTTCTGGAGAAGAAACACACACACACACACACACACACACACACACACACACAGAGTTACCTACCCAACAAGAATCAGACTGTAATTATAACTCTGGATATGTTAGAAGACTGTGGAAGGAAGCCTTCCAAGTTACAAGGAAAAAACATTTTTTAATCTAAAATTCTACATACACCTACCCATGCACAAATAGCAGGCAGACAATGAAGATATTTTCCCTTAGGTGGATAGTGGACAGTATGCCTCCACTAAATGAAGACATAAGCAAAAAACACATAAAATCCAGAAAACAATAGCTATACCCCAATAGAGCAATGAAGCAAAATCACAAGACAACAGCTGAGCAAGAAAACTAAAAATGATTCAGGTTAGATTGGAGCTAGAAAGAGAGGACCTGGGAACCAAGTCTCTTAGAAGGAGGAAGTACTGAGGCACAACTCTATCTCTGGGCTTGAGAAAAACTTGAATACATAAGAAACAAATGCGGAGTGTAGAACTGAAGAATGCATTCAGACTCTGAGTGACCACCCTACCACTCGGCTTTTCAGTGGACTATGTTCTTTATAAAACAATTTTTTCATAAAAATACAAGTACTGTCATTGAGTCTCATCTTAATAATATAAAACATACACTGACCCAGACAAAGGGAAGGGTAGGAGCATTAATATCCTTATTTTTCAGAGAGAGGATAGACTTTGTTGTTCAGGGATTGCAGTCAGGTTACCAAAGAGGCAAGATAAGTGAGGACAGTTAGCACTGGCCCTACCTTAATGGGATAGCTTTTTCTCAGCTCCGAAATGTTGTGGTCATGAAGAAACAGAGGCCCAGAGATTCTGATTTACCAAGTAAGGCCAAAATCCAGATTCTTAAGAAAAATGGACCTTGGTGTCTTGGTGAAGTCTCTCAATTTCTCACACTACGTGTCACCTTCACAATTTTTGTGTTTAGATGCTCTGTCTTAAAGCTGCAATGCCTTGCAAGCATTCTATTTGTGTTTATTTCAGGGGGGCCTAGGGAAAATTATGGAAACTAACATTCCTTTTCCCCCCAGCCACTACTAGATGCCAACTCTGGAGAACAGTGGTAAGAGCGCAGGAGAAAGAAAGAGGAAGAGAGAAGGGGTTAAGTGTGTTAAATTCTCACTTATTATAATGAGAAATCAAATGCCAATGTCTAAATTAATGTATTTTAAAGCACTGTAAGCATGCTAAATCCCTGATTTAGCAAAGGAGTAAACTGGAACAAAAAGGTTGTCACAACATATACTGAAATTATTTCTGCATTTATCTTCTGCCCAGCAACCCTACTTCTAGAAAATCTATATTGAAGATACCACTCAAAATATGAAAACACATATGCACAAAGTTTTTCACTTCAGCATTATTTGTAATTTCAAAATACTATAAACAACCTAAGTGCTCACATATCAGAATCTGATTTTATAAACTATAGTTTATAAGCTATAAATTATACTCAATAGAGTACTAGGTAGCTGGGAAAATAATTTAAGTTTTGTTTTGTTTTGTTTTTTTAAGGGGAAGATCTATATAAACCGATATGGGAGTGATTTCTATGATATATTATAAAGATAACAATACAAAGTTCAGGGGTGCCTAGGTAGCTCACGGGGTTAAGCCTCTGCCTTCGGCTCAGGTCATGATCTCAGGGTCCTGGGATCGAGCCCCACATCTGAGCTCTGTTCATCAGGGAGCCTGCTTCCTCCCCTGCTCCCACGACTGCCTCTCTTCCTACTTGTGATCTCTCTGTCAAATAAATAAAATCTTTTAAAAAATACAAAGTTCAAAAGAATATCTGTAGTATGGTACCTTATTCTAAGAAAGACAAGTAAGAATATACATGTTTAATTATTTTTGCAAAAAGAGACACAAGAATGATAAATGAGAAACTAATGAAATTGTAGACCTACATGGGGTAAGGTAGAATGGGGTAGAAGGGATAGAGAAGAGAAGAAAACTTATGAAAGTACACATTTCTGTACTTTTGGAATCATGTTAATGTTCTACATGTTCAAAAATAGAATTGTCAAAGATGGAATGAAAGCCCCCCTAAATTAATGCAAACAAATATAAGTGAATTCAACTATATTTCAAATACACTGTATAACCAAGCAGAAGGAGAAGAGAGGACAAATATAGTAACTTTAAAAACCGATTCAACTATATGCTTGTAATTTAAGCAAATGCAAATAAATTGAATTATTTTTAACTGGTTTGTTTTGGGTGATGATATACATGTAGCCATTCTTAAACAACTCTTTGTATTTTGTGGGAATGGATAAATGAGTTACCATGTTAATGTTGTGAGAGCCAGGATTCTCACCATGGAAGAAGGGAAGTTAAAATATGGAATGAGTGAAGCCAAGAAAAAACCCTCTGGGGTTGGATTGGAATTAGGTAGATAGGTGAATAGATAGGCATATAGATAGATTAGCCTCACTAGCTAGGGTTGTATACTGGAGTTCATCCTACTGACTTATGAGAGCCAATTGTACATTTCTTTCCAGAGACACATTTAATGATTTCATAATGGTAGCTTGAAACCATCCTCTGTGTGAATGCTTACACCTTGAAATTGGAAAATGCTAAATATCAGGGCTTTCCACCCCTCCCTGTCTCTCCCCAACAAGAGAGTTGTTAAACTTTTCCAGTTCACTAATAAATGATAGAGAAATATGTTTCCTGGCTCTATATGTTTAAAAGGCCTAAAAGCAATTATATTCTAGTGAAAATAAGCACACATAATGTTCAGATCTTAGTTTCTAAATATCATCCCCCACTTAGAAAATGACTAATTCCAGGGGTGCAATGAAAAGGTACAAGGTAAACTTAGAACATCCTTCTGTGACAGAAAGTAAGGACAGTTTCAAGAAATGATGATGACCTCTCTCGTAAGGACACAATGTAGCTTGAACAGGGACATACCCTGTCCAAATCTGGGGCATCAATGTAAGAACAGTAATGAATTATAATTCACTGAATACATTAGAAATCCACGAGTCAAAACTAATGATAGGTAGGAAGGCAAGGGAGGGAGGGAGGAAGGACATGCACAGAAGAGAGGGAGGGACGGAGAAAAGGAGACAGAGAAAAGAGGTAGGAGAAGGAGAGAAAAAGAAGGAGGAGGAAATGAGATGGAGAGAGAGAACAATGTAGCAGGCTCTCTCTTACAGTAGGATGTGAACTAGTAATCATAGGAGGTGTGCTTAAAAGTTATAAAACCAAAACTTTGCAAAGATACTAGTAACGACTACTCAGAAAGTAATTGTCAAAGGATACTAAATCCGAGGGAATTGTGATGAGGATCAGGAGAATTTCCATGATCTCAAAGTCTCTCTCCACAAATTGTTTACAGTTCTAAGGAAGAAAAGAGAAAATATGGAATGGAAAGACTGGGCCACATGTTGAAGAGGTGATTATATTACCAATATGGACCAGAGAGGTAGAGTGTACATCCAGATAGGATATTCTGAGAAGGAAAATATTTTTATGGTATTCTAGCTGAATACCATAAATCTATTCTAGCTGAATACCATAAATGTAAGAATCATCAGACAAACCCAAACTGAGAAACATTCAAAGAACTCAATATTAAGGAAAACGTTTGAAAAGACACTTGCCCAAGAAAATATACATATGACACACAAAATTAGCTCAACATCCTTTGGCATTAGGACAATCGTTAAAACTACAATAAGATATTTCTGTGCAGTTACTAAAATCATTAAAATTAAAAAGATCAAGCATTTAAGTATTAACTAGAAGTTAGAGGATCTGAAACACTTCTACAATGCTGTATCAAAATAGTAAAACTACTTTGGAAAAGTTCACCAGTTTCTTAAGAACTCAAACATACACCTACCATGTAATTCACATATTTCCTTATAAACCTATTTCCATACAAACTTGTACATAAATGTTCATAGCTTCATATGTAAGTATCAAAAACTGTAAACAACCCAAACATCCAACAGGTGAATGGGTAAGCTGTCAATGGCCTCTCCGTACAAAGAAACATTTCCCAACAATAAAAATGAAATGCTGATACATGCATCAACATGTATGAACCTTAAAATAATTGTGCTGGAAGAAAAAATTAGCATATACTTATGCATTTAATTAATTAATTAATTTTTCTGATTGGGGTCAGAAACTCTCCTAGTCATTTCATTTATATAAAACATAAAACTCCAAATTAAGGAAGGAAGCATGATGGCAGAGGAGTAGGAAACTAAAATAGGATCAGGTCCCAGGAGTTCAGATAGATAGTTATCAAACCACTCTGAACACCTACAAACTCAACAGGAGATATAAGAGAACAAGAACTGCGCTTCTAGAAACAGAAAATCAACCACTTTTGGGAAGGTAGGACATGAGAAGTGAATCCGAAGTGACAGGAAGATAGACTGTGGGGGAGGGCCCAGCTTCCAGTAAGCAGTGGAGCAAGTGAAGCACAAAATCAGGACTTTTAAGTCTGCTCCACAGAGGGATGTCACTCCAGAGGCTAAGTTAGGGTGGAGTCTTCACGGGGACAGTGTGATCTCAGAACCCGCGGGGTCACAGAAAGACTGGGGGTCTCTGAATGTGGCAGAGCTGCCAGGTGTTGGAGCAGGGAAGCTGGCTATGGCAATGGAGCCAAGGAGGAGGCTCTCAGCTTGGGGTTACCTGAAACTGTGATCTGAGGCACAGTCAGATCACTCTTCTTTGAGCAGGGACCCCCAACAAGTGGCAGACCGGGAGAGAACCCCCCTCCTTCCTCCTCCAGGAGGAGCAATGCTGGAGTACACAGTAGGAATCTTCTGGGTTGGGAGAATCCAAACAGGCCAGGGGCCAGAGATAGAAACACTTGGTCACAGGCCTGGTGAGCATAAAGTGCAGCTGGAGACCAGGGAAATGGGAGGCAGTGAGGCTTTTCTCTGAGTGCGCACTGAGGAGTGGGGCCCCAAGCTCTCGGCTCCTCTGGGCCAGAGATTGGGAGTCCGCCATTTTCATTCCCATCCTTCAAAGCTCTAGGGAAAGTGTTCAGGGAACAAAAGCTACCAAGAGCAAACCTGAGCAGATTACTTAGCCTGGCCCCTGGCAAAGGTGGTGCGATTCCACCTTGGGCAAAGACATTTGAGAATGACTGCAATAGGCCCTTCCCCCAGAAGATCAGACGATCATCCAGCCAAAACCAAGTTCACCAAGCAAAGAGAACTGTAAAACTCTAGAGTTAGGGGAAAGCAACACATAGAATTTATGGCTTTTTCCCCATGATCCTTTTGTCTTGCAAATTTAGTCTTTTTAATTTAATTTTTTTCTTATTCTATTTTTTAACTTTTCCTCCTGCCTCTTCTAATGTTTTTTTAAATATTTTATCTTATCAATACCTTTTTTAAAAAATTCTAAATTTTCATTGTTATAGCCATATTTTATCCCTTCATTGTATTTAACCTTTTTGTTTGTATACACATAGGTTTTTTTTTTTCTTTAAAATTTGGGGATATTATTTATTCTAATAGATCAAAATATGCCCTAAATCTAGCTCTAGCCTGATCACATTATCTCTTTTTTCTTTTTTCCAACCAACTTACCAATTCCTTTTTTAGAATCATTTTTAATTATAATCTTTACAGTCATATTCTATCTCTTCATGGCTTGTACCTTTATTTGTGTGTGTGTATATATACATATATATATATATTTTTTTTCCTTTCTTTAAAATTTTGGGAGGTAGAATCATCTAAGAACCAGAATACACCCCAAATCAAGTGGGTGGCTATATATATATATATATAATTTCCCCCCACCTTTTCTTCTTCCCCTGGTTTTGAATCTCTTCTGATTTGGTTAGCATACCTTTTTCTGGGGTCTTTGCCACCCATTTAGTATTTTACTCTCTCATTCATGTATTCTAACCTGGATAAAATGACAAGGTAGAAAAACTCACCTCAAAAAAAAAAAAAAAAAAAAAGAGCAAGCAGTGGTGCTGATGGCTAGGGACCTAATCAATATGAACGCTGGTAATATGTCAGAACTACAGTTCAGAATGATAATTATCAAGGTGCTAGCTGGACTCAAAAAAAAGCATGGAAGATACTAGAGAATCTCTTTCTGGGAAATAAAATCACTTTCTGGAGAAATAAAAGAATAAAATCTAACAAAGTTGAAATAAAAAAAGCTATTAATGAGGTGCAATAAAAAATCGAGGCTCTTAGGACTAGGATAAATAAGCAGAAGAAAGAATTAGATAAATGACAAAGAATAAAGAAGCTGAGCAAAAGAGAGACAAACAACTACTGGACCACGAAGGGAGAATTTGAGAGATAAGTGACACCATAAAATGAAACTATATTAGAATAATTGCAATCCCAGAAGAATAAGAAAGAGAGAGAGGGGAGTAGAAGGTATATTGGAGCAAATTATAATAGAGAATTTCCCTAATATGGCAAAGGGAACAAACGTCAAAAACCAGGAAACACAGAGAATCTCCCTCAAAATCAATAAAAATAGGTAAATACCCTGTCATCTAATAGTAAAACTTGCAAGTCTCAGTGACAAAGAGAAAATCCTGAAAGCAGCTCAGGACAAGAGGTCTGTAACATACAATAGTAGGAATATTAGATTGATAGCCGACCTTTCCACAGAGACTTGGCAGCCTAGAAAGGACAGGCAGGATATATTCAGAGCACTAAATGAGAAAAATATGCAGCCAAGAATACTATATCCACCTAGGTTATCATTGAAAATAGAAGGAGAGATAAAAAGCTTCCAGGACAAACAAAAACTAAAAGAATTTACAAACACCAAACCAGCCCTACAGGAAATACTGAAAGGGTCCTCTAACCAAAGAGAGAGCCTAAAAGTAGTAGATCAGAAAGGGACAGAGACAATATACAGTAACAGTCACCTTACAGGCAACACAATGGTACTAAATTCATATCTTTCAATAGTTACCCTAAATGTAAATAGGCTAAATGTCCCAATCAAAAGACACAGGGGATCAGAATGGATTTAAAAAAATTGATATGCTGTCTACAAGAAACTTATTTAAAGCCTAAGACACCTCCAGATTTAAAGTGAGGGGGTGGAAAACAATTTACCATGCTAATGGATATCAAAAGAAAGCTGGGGAGGCAATCCTTATATCAGATCAATTAGATTTTAAGCCAAAGACTATAATAAGAGATGAGGAAGGGGGGCGCCTGGGTGGCTCAATGGGTTAAAGCCTCTGCCTTCAGCTCAGGTCATGATCCCAGGGTGCTGGGATCGAGCCCCACATCGGGCTCTCTGCTCAGCAGGAAGCCTGCTTCCTCCTCTCTCTCTCTCTCTGCCTGCCTCTCTGCCCATTTGTGATCTCTGTCTGTCAAATAAATAAATAAAATCTTGAAAAAAAGAGAGAGATGAGGAAGGACACTATGTCATACATAAAGAGCCTGCCCAACAAGAAGATGTAAAAATTTTAAATATCTATGCCCATAACATGGGAGCAGTTAATTATACAAAGCAATTAATAACAAAATTTTTAAAAATGACAATAATACATTAATAGTAGGGGGATTAACATCACCCTCACTGAAGGACAGATCATCTAAGCAAAAGATTAACGAGGAAATAAAGGCTTTAAAAGACACACTGGATCAGATGGACATCACAGATATATTCAGAACATTCCATCCCAAAGCAACAAAACACACATGCTTCTCTAGTGCATATAGAACATTCTCCAGAATAGATCACATCCTGGGTACAAATCAGGTCTCAACCAGTACCAAAAAATTGGGATCATTCCCTGCATATTTTCAGACCACAATGCTCTATAGCTAGAATTCAATCACAAGAAAAAAGTTGGAAATAACTCAAATACATGGAGGCTAAAGAGCATCCTACTAAAGAATGAATGGGGGGCGCCTGGGTGACTCAGTGGGTTAAAACCTCTACCTTGGCTCAGGTCATGATCCAAGGGTCCTGGGATTGAGCCCCACATCAGGCTCTCTGCTCAGCGGGACGTCTGCTTTCCCCTCTCTTTCTGCCTGCCTCTCTGCTTGTGATTTCTATCTGTCAAATAAATAAATAGCTTTTTAAAAATTTTAAAGAATTTTCGGGTCAACCAGGAAATTAAAGAATTGAAAAAATTCATGGAAACCAATGAAAGTGAAAACACAACTGTTCAAAATCTTTGGGTCACAGCAAAGGTGGTCCTGAGAGGAACGTTTATAGCAATACAAGCCTTTCTCAAGAAACAAGAAAGGTCTCAAAAACACAACCTAACCCTACACCTAAAAGACCCAGAGAAAGACCAACAAAGAAAGCCTAAACCCAGCAGGAGAAAAGAAATAATAAAGATCAGAACAGAAATCAATAAAATAGAAACCAAAAAAAACAATAGAACAAATCAACGAAACTAGGAGCTGGTTCTTTGAAAGAATTAATAAGATTGACAAACCCCTGGCCAGACTTATCCAAAAAGAAAAGAGAAAGGACCCAAATAAATAAAATCATGAATGAAAGAGGAGAGATCACAACCAACACCAAAGAAATACAAACAACTATAAGAACATATTTTGAGCAACTATACGCCAGCAAATTTGACAATATGAAAGAAATGGATGCATTCCTAGAGATTTATAAACCACCACAACTGAACCAGAAAGAAATAGAAAACCTGGATTCTTCTCCTACCCACTTAAGCCCCCATGTTGCATCACCACTCCCTCATATCAGGGAGCTCATATGATAGTTGTCTTTCTCCGCTTGACTTATTTCGCTAAGCATGATACGCTCTAGTTCCATCCATGTTGTCGCAAATGGCAAGATTTCGTTTCTTTTGATGGCTGCATAGTATTCCATTGTGTATATATACCACATCTTCTTGATCCATTCATCTGTTGATGGACATCTAGGTTCTTTCCATAGTTTGGCTATTGTGGACATTGCTGCTATAAACATTCGGGTGCACGTGCCCCTTTGGATCACTACGTTTGTATCTTTAGGGTAAATTCCCAGTAGTGCAATTGCTGGGTCATAGGGTAGTTCTATTTTCAACATTTTGAGGAACCTCCATGCTGTTTTCCAGAGTGGTTGCACCAGCTTGCATTCCCACCAACAGTGTAGGAGGGTTCCCCTTTCTCCGCATCCTCGCAAACCATAAGTGACTCTTAATCTCACGAAACAAACTGTGGGTTGCTGGGGGGAGGGGGGTTGGGAGAAGGGGGGTAGGGTTATGGACATTGGGGAGGGTATGTGCTTTTGGGTAACTTGGAAGGGGAGATGAACCATGAGAGACTATGGACTCTGAAAAACAATCTGAGGGGTTTGAAGTGGCGGGGGGTGGGAGGTTGGGGTACCAGGTGGTGGGTATTATAGAGGGCACAGCTTGCATGGAGCACTGGGTGTGGTGAAAAAATAATGAATACTGTTTTTCTGAAAATAAATAAATTGGAAAAAAAAAAGAATATTTATCAGAAAAAAAAAAAAAGAAATAGAAAACCTGAACAGACCCATAACCAATAAGGAGATTGAAGCAGTTATCAAAAATCTCCCAACAAATAAGAGCCCAGGGTCAGACAGCTTCCCAAGAGAATTCTACCAAACATTTAAAGAAGAATTAATTCCTCTTCTCCTGAAACTGTTCCAAAAAAATAGAAATGGAAGGAAAACTGCCAAACTCATTTTATGAGGCCAGCATCACCTTGATCCCCAAACCAGACAAAGACCCCATCAAAAAAAAAGAATTCTAGTCCAATATTCTTGATGAGCACAGATGCGAAAATTCTCACCAATATATTAGCCAATAAAATCCAACAGTACATTAAAAGGATTATTCACCACAACCAAGTGGAATTTATTCCAGGGCTGCAAGGTTGGTTCAATATCTGCAAATTAATCAATTTGATACAATACATTAATAAAAGAAAGAACAAGAACCATATGATACTCTCAATAGATGCTGAAAAAACATATGACAAAGTATAGCATCCTTTCTTGATCAAAACTCTTCGAAGTGTAGGCATGGAGGGTACATATCTCAATATCATCAAAGCCATCTTTGAAAAACCCACAGCAAATATCATTGTCAATGGAGAAAAACTGAGAGCTTTTCCGCTAAGGTCAGGAACACAGCAGGGTTATCAATTATCACCACTGCTATTCAACATAGTACTAGAAGTCCTAGCCTCAGAAATCAGACAACAAAAAGAAGTTAAAGGCATCCAAATCAGCAAAGAAGAAGTCAACTCACTCTTTGCAGATGATATGATACTTTATGTGGAAAATCCAAGAGACTCCACTCCAAATCTGCTAGAACTTGTACAGGAACTCAGTCAAGTGTCAGGATATAAAATCAATGCACAGAAATCAGCTTCATTTCTATACAAACCAACAACAAGACAGAAGAAATAGAAATTAAGGAGTCAATCCCATTTACAACTATACCCCAAACCATAAGACACCTAGGAAAAAACTTAACCAAAGAGGCAAAGAATCTGTACTTGGAAAACTATAAAGTTCTCATGAAAGAAATTGAGGAAGACATAAAGAAATGGAAAAACATCCCATGCTCATGGATTCAAAGAACAAATACTACAAAAATGTCTATGCTTTCTAGAGCAATCTACATGTTTAATGCAATCTCTAGCAAATACCATCAACTTTTTCACAGAACTGGAACAAATAATCCTAACACATAGATCAATGGAACAGAATAGAGAGCCCAAAAACAGACTCTCAACTCTATGGTCAAATAATCTTCAACAAAGCAGGAAGGAATGCTCAATGGAAAAAAGACAGTCTCTTCAACAAATGGTGTTGGGAAAATTGGACAGCTACATGCAGAAAAATGAAATGACCATTTCCTTATGCCACACACACAAATAGACTCAAAATGGATGAAAGAGCTCTAGGTAAGACAGGAATCCATCAAAATCTCTGAGGACAACACAGGCAGCAACCTCTCCAACCTCAACCTCAGCAACTTCTTCCTAGAAACATTGGCAAAGGCAAGGGAAGCAAGGGCAAAAGTGAACTATTGGGATTTCATCAAGATCAAAAGCTTTTGCTCAGCAAAGGAAACAGTCAACAAAACCAAAAGACAACTGACAGAATGGGAGAAGATATTTGTAAATGACATATCAGATAAAGGGGTGGTATCCAAAATCTATAAAGAACTTATCAAACTCAACACCCAAAGAACAAATAACCCAATCAAGAAATGGGCAGAGGACATGAACAGACATTTCTGCAAAGAAGACATCCAGATGGCCAATAAACACATGAAAAAGTGCTCAACATCACTCAGCATCAGGGAAATACAAATCAAAACCATAATGAGATACCACCTCACACCAGTCAGAATGGCTAAAATTAACAAGTCAGGAAACAACAGATACTGGTGAGGATTCAGAGAAAGGGGAATCCTCCTGCACTGTTGGTGGGAATGGAAGCTGGTACAGCCACTCTGGAAAACAGCCTGGAAGTTCCTCAAAAAGTTGAAAATAGAGCTACTCTACAACAAAGCAATCGCACTACTGGGAATTTACCCTAAAGATATGAATGTAGTCATCCAAAAGTGCATGTTCCCCTGAATGTTTATAGCAGCAGTGTCCACAATAGCCAAACTATGGAAAAAACCAGATATCCATTAACAGATGAATGGATAAAGAAGATGTTGTATATATACACAATGGAATACTATACAGCCATCAAAAGAAATGAAATCTTGCCATTTGCAATGACGTGGATAGAACTAGAATATTATGCTAAGTGAAATAAGTCAGTCAGAGAAAGGCAATTATCATATGAGCTCTCTGATATGAGGAATTTGAGAGGCAGGGTGGGGGGCTGTAGTGGGTAGGGAAGGAAAAAATGAAACGAGATGGGATTGGGAAGGAGACAAAGCATAAGAGGCTCTTAATCTCACGAAACAAACTGAGGGTTGCTGGGGGGTGGTGGGGGTAGGGAGAGGGTGTTTGGGTGATGGACATTGTGGAGGGTATGTGCTACGGTGAGTGCTATGAAATTGTAGACCTGATGACTCACAGATCTGTACCCCTGGGGCAAATACCATTATATGTTAATAAAATTTTTTTTTAAAACTCTAAAATATAAGTAATAGAAAATAAATCACTGGTTGTATGGGAAATTGGGAAGATAATGGGTGGCTGGAAGAAGAAATTACAAAGGACGTGCGAAAACTTGATTATATATATTTCAAAACTTACCTAACTACACAATTTACATACCATTAGTTTTATGGAAATTTTACCACCAAGTTTTTAAAAATAATGTAAAAATAAGCATTAGAAGTAATAGTAAAAGAGAGAGAAAGGCTGAGGAATAATTCCACAATAAGAGAGATTAAGACGAATGACAAATAAATATAATAATTGACCCTAAACTTAATCTTGCACTAAAAGGGAACAAATGCTCTAAGGTTTGTTGTTGGAACAATTGATGAAATTGGAATATAAAATATAAATTAAATAAAATACTGAACCAGTGACTTGGGTATATGTACCCAAGTAATGTAAAAGGATATTCAACTTGCATTTAGAATACACACACTGAAATATTTAAGAGAATATATGCAAACAACACTCAAATAGTTAAAAAATTAATGTCTTTTTCAATTTCTATATATGTACATAAAGGGAGAAAAATGATAAAGTACAGCAAAATATGAAAGATTGATGCATCTGGGGAAAATGTAAAAACAAAACAAAAAATAAAGTGGGAGTGTCTGGTAAGTGGAACAGGAGAGGAAAGGAATGGTAGAAAAGATTCCTGGTTTTGTTTTTTTTTGTTGTTGTTTTTTCTTTATACAATTTTATTTTATTTTTAAGATTTTTGCTTATTTATTTGACAGACAGAGATCACAAATAGGCAGAAAGGCAGGCAGAGAGAGAGAGGAGGAAGCAGGCTCCTTGCTGAACAGAGAGTCCAATGCGGGGCTTGATCCCAGGACCCCGGGATCATGACCCAAGGCGAAGGCAGAGGCTTTAACCCACTGAGCCACCCAGGTGCCCTACACAATTTAGTTTTAAAATGCTTATGTAGTTATTGCTTTGGTTTTGTTTTTATTTTAGTTTATAAATTTATTAAATTTCTGTATGAAGAAGATTCATGCATTGAAAATTTCTGGATTTGGAATTTTGTTATCTTATTGGATTGTTATTTGCCCTTAGCTATACTCTTAGCTATTTACTCTTAGCTAATTTTTAATTAAGTTTTTATTTAAATCCCACTAAGTTAACAGTGTAATATTAGTTTCAGGTATACAGTTAAGTGATACAACACTTCCATACACCACCAGATGCTCATCATAAGTGCCCTCTTTAATCCCCATCACCCATTTAGCCCATTACCCCACACATCTCCCCTCTAGTAACCATCAGTTTTTTCTCTATAATTAAGAGTCTGTTTCTCCATTTACCTCTCATCCCCCTTCCTCTTTTTCTTTTGTTTTGGTTCTTGAATTCCATATACGAAGTCTTGTAGTATTTGTCTTACTCTCACTGACTTATTTTGCTTACCTTAATACTCTCCAGCTCCATCTAAGTCATTGCAAATGGTAAGAATGCATTCTTTTTTTTTTATGGCTGAATAACAGTTCATTGTATGTATATCTGCACCACTTCTTCTTTATCCATTCATCCATCTTTGGACATTTGCGTTATTTCCATAATTTGGCTATTATTGATAATGCTGCTATAAACATCAGGGTGCATGTGTCCCTTCAAATTATTATTTTTGTATCCTTTGGGTAAATACCTAGTGGTACAATTACTAGGTCATAGGGTAGTTCTAATTTTAATTTTGGAGGAATCTCCATACTATTTTCTAGAGTGCCTACACCAGTTTGCATTCCCACCAACAGTGCAAGAGGGTTCCCCTTTATTTGCATCTTCACCAACACCTGTCCTTTGTTAATTTTAGCTGTTCTGACAGGTGTGAGGTGCTATCTCATTGTAGTTTTGATTTGCATTTCCCTGATGATAAGTGATGTTGAACATCTTTTCATGTGTGTTAGGTATCAGTACATATTCTTTGGAAAAATGTCTATTCATATCTTCTGCCCATTTTTTTAACTGGATTATTTGTTTTTTGGGTGTTGAGTTTGGTAAGTACAGATTTTGGATACTAACCCTTTATCACAGATGTCATTTGCAAATATCTTCTACTCTGTAGGTTGACTTTTAGTTTTGTTGCTATTTTTCTTTGTTATGCAAAAGATTTTTATCTTGATGAAATCCCAATAGTTTATTTTTTGTTTTGTTTCCTTTGCCTCCAGAGACATATCTAGTAAGAAGTTGCAACAGCTGATGTCAAAGAAGTTACTGACTGTGTTCTCTAGGATTTTGATGGTTTCCTGTTTCAGATTTAGGTGTTTCATCCATTTTGAATTTATTTTTGTGTATGGTGTAATAAAATCATCCAGTTTCTTTTGCATGCTGCTATCCAGTTTTTCCACCACTATTTGCTGAAGAGACTTTTTCCCGTTGCATATTCTTTATAATATAGCTTGAAATTAGGCAACCCCCCAACTTTGTTTTTCTTTTTCAATAATTCCTTGGTGTTTTGGGGTCTTCCCTGATTCCATACAGATTTTAGGATTGCTTGTTCCAACGCTTTGAAAAATACCATTGGTATTTTGATCGGAATTGTGTTGAAAGTATAGTATGCTGCTCTGGGCAGCATAGACATTTTAACAATGTTTATTCTTCCAATCCATGAGCATAGAATCACATTGCCTGATTTCAAGCTAGATTACAAAGCTGTTATCACCAAGACAGCATGGTACTGGTACAAAAACAGACACATAGATCAATGGAACAGAATAGAGAGCCCAGATACAGACCCTCAGCTCTATGGTCAAATAATCTTCAACAAAGCAGGAAAAATATCTAATAGAAAAAAGATAGTCTCTTTAATAAATGGTGCTGGGAAAATTGGACAGCTATATACAGAAGAATTAAATTCGACCATTCCCTTACACCAAACACAAAGATAAACTCTAAATGGATTAAAGACCTCAATGTGAGACAGGAATCTATCAAAGTCCTAGAGGAGAACATAGGCAGTAACTTCTTCAACACTGGCCACAACAACTTCTTTCAAGACATGTCTCCAAAAGCAAGGGAAATAGAAATGAAAATGAACTTTTGGGACTTCACCAAGACTAAAAGACTCAGCACAGCAAAGGAAACAGTCAACTAAGAGGTAACCCGTGGAATGGGAGAAAGTGTTTTCAAATGACACTACAGACAAAGGGCTGGTATCCAAGATCTATAAAGAACTTCTCAGGGCGCCTGGGTGGCTCAGTTGGTTGAGCAACTGCCTTTGGCTCAGGTCACAGTCCCGGAGTCCTGGGATCGAGTCCTGCATCGGGCTCCCAGCTCCATGGGGAGTCTGCTTCTCCCTCTGACCTTCTCGCCTCTCATGCTCTCTCACTGTCTCTCTCTCAAATAAATAAATAAAATCTTTAAAAAAAAAAAAAAAGAACTTCTCAAACTCAACATGCAAAAAACAAATAAGTCAAAAAAAAATGGGCAGAAGATATGAACAGACATTTCTCAAAAGAAGACATACAAATGGCTAACAGACATAAAAGAAAATGTTCATCATTGGCTATTAGGGAAATTCAGATCAAAACCACATTGAGATACCACCTTACACTAGTTAGAATGGCAAAAATTGATGAGGCAAGAAACAACAGATGTTGGAGAGGCTGAGGAGAAAGGGGAATCCTCTAACACTGTTGGTGGGAATGCAAGTGGGCACAACCACTTTTGAAAACAGTGTGGAGGTTCCTCACAAAATTAAAAATAAAGCTACTCTATGACCGAGCAATTTCACTACTGGGAATTTACCCAAAAGATAAAGATGTAGTGAAAAGAAGGGCCATATGCACCATAATGTTCATAGCAGCAATGTCCACAATAGCTAAATCATGGAAAGACCTGAGATGCCCTTCAGCTGACAAATGGATAAAGAAGATATGGTCCATAAACCCAATGGAATGTTATGCAAATTTTGAATCAACAACTATGGTACTTGAGGAGATTATGTTAAGTGAAATAGGTCAAAGAGAGAAAGACTATTATCATATGGTTTCACTTATCTGTGGAAAATAAGGAATAGCATGGAGCACACAAGGAGAAGGAAGGGAAAAGTGAAGGGGGAGATATTGGAGGGGGAGATGACCCAAGAAACTATGGACTCTGAAAAGCAAAGTGAGGGTTTTAGAAGGGAGCAGTGTTGGGGGGGATGAGTGAGCCCAGTGATAGGTATTAAGGAGGGCACAGATTGCATGGAGCACTGGGTGTTATACACAATGAGTTATGGAACCCTACATCAAAAACTAATGATATACTGTATGGTGACTAACATAACATAATAAAAAAATTAAAAAATAAAATCCATTGCATATTCTTTCCTGCTTTGTTGAAGATTGATTGACATATAGTTGTGGGTTCATTTCTGAGTTTTCTATTCTGTTCCATTGATCTATGTGTCTGATTTTGTGCCAGTACCATACTGTCTTGATGACTATAGCTTTGGAATATAATTGAAACCTGAAGTCCAGGTTTGCTTCTCTTTTTCAAGATTGCTTTGGTTATTCAGGGGCCTTTTGTGGTTCCATCCAAACTTTAGGATTGTTTGTTCTAGGTCTGTGAAAAATGCTGGTGGTATTTTGATGGGGATTGCATTAAGTGCATAGATTGCTTTTGGTAGCATAGAAGTTTTAATAATATTTGTCCTTCCAATCCATGAGCATGGAATGCTTTTCCATTTTACTTGTGACATTTATTCCATCAGTGTTTTATAGTTGCAGAGTACAGATCTTTGACATCTTTGGTTTATTCCTAGGTACCTTAGGGTTTGGGGTAAAACTGTAAATAGTATCAATTCCTTGCTTTTTTCTGTGTGTGTTTTCTTATTTATGTATAGAAATGCAACAGATTTCTGTACACTGACTTTGTATCCTGTAACTTTACTGAGTTTGTGTATCAGTTCTAACAATTTTTTGGTGGGGTCTTTTGGGTTTTCAACATAGAGGTTTGTCTCACCTGTGAATAGTGAAAGCTATACTTCTTCCTTGCTGATTTGGTTGCATTTTATCTCTTTTTGTTGTCTGATTGCTGAGGATAGGACTTCCAGTTCTGTTTTAAATAGTAGTAGTGAGAATGGGTGTCCCCATCTTTTTCCTCACTGCAGAGGAAAAGCTCTGTTTTTATGCATCAAGGATGATGTTAGCTATGTGTTCTTCATATATGGGCTTTATGATGTTGATATATGTTTCTCTAACCCTACTTTGTTTAGGATGTTTATCATGAATGGATGTTGTACTTTGTCAAGTACTTTTTCTGCAGATATTCAAAGGATCATCACCAGGGGCACCTGGGTGGCTCAGTTGGTTAAGCATCTGCCTCAGCTGGGGTCACAATCCCAGGGTTCTCAGACCTAGCCCCACATCAGGCTCCCTGCTCAGTAGGGAGTAGTAAGTTCCACCCCTGCTCCTACTTCTGCTCCATCTCAAATACATAAAATCTTTATTTAAAAGATTTTTGGGAATTCTTTTAATTTTTAATTAAATTTTAGGAAAAAGAGCATGGAATGGTCTTCCATCTTTTTGTGCCTTCTTCAATTTCTTTCATGAGTGTTCTGTAGTTCCTTGAGTACAGATCCTTTACCTCTTTGATTAGGTTTATTCCCAGGTATCTTATGGTTCTTGGTGCTATAGTAAATGGAATCAATTCTCTAATTTCCCTTTCTGTATTTTCATTGTTAGTGTATAAGAAAGCCACTGATTTCTGTACATTGACTTTGTATCCTGCCACGTTGCTGAATTGCTGTATGAGTTCTAGTAGTTTGGGGGTGGAGTCTTTTGGGTTTTCCATATAAAGAATCATGCCATCTGCAAAGAGAGAGAGTTTGACTTCTTCATTACCAATTTGGATACCTTTTATTTCCCTTTGTTGTCTGATTGCTGTTGCTAGGACTTCTAATACTATGTTGTACAAGAGTCGTGAGAGTGGGCATCCTTGTCATGTTCCTGATCTCAATGGGAAGGATGCAAGATTTTTCCCATTGAGGATGATATTTGCTGTGGGTCTTTCATAGATTTGATGAAGTTCAGGAATGTTCCCTTTATCCCTATACTTTGAAGCGTTTTAATCAGGAACGGATGCTGGATTTTGTCAAATGCTTTTTCTGCATCAATTGAGAGGACCATGTGGTTCTTCTCTCTTCTCTTATTAATTTGTTCTATCACATTGATTGATTTGCGAATGTTGAACCATCCTTGTAGCCCCGGGATGAATCCCACCTGGTCATGGTGGATAATCTTTTTAATGTGCTGTTGGATCCTGTTTGCTAGGATCTTGTTGAGAATCTTAGCATCCATATTCATCAGTGATATTGGTCTGAAATTCTCTTTTTTGGTAGGGTCTTTGCCTGGTTGGGGATCAGGGTAATCCTGGCTTCATAGAAAGAGGAAGTTTTCCTTCTGATTCAATTTTTTGAAACAGCTTCAGTAGAATAGGTGTTATTTCTTCTTGGAAAGTTTGGTAGAATTCTCCGAGGAAATCCATCAGGTCTTGGGCTCTTGTTTTTTGGGAGGTTTTTGATCACCGCTTCAATCTCGTTACTAGATATTGGTCTATTCGGGTTGTCAATTTCTTCCTGATTCAATTTTGGGAGTTTATAGTTTTCCAGGAATGCATCCATTTCATCTAGGTTACTTAGCTTATTGGCATATAACTGTTGATAATAACTTCTGATGATTGTTTCTACTTTCTTAGTGTTCGTTGTGATCTCTCCCTTTTCATTCATAATTTTATGTATTTGAGTTTTCTCTCTTTTCTTTTGGATTAGTGTTACCAATGGTTTATCGATCTTATTGATTCTTTCAAAAAACCAGCTTCTAGTTTCATTGATACATTCTAATGTATCTCTGGTTTCTACCTCATCGATCTCAGCTCTAATCTTGATTATTTCCCTTCTTATGTGTGGAGTTGATTTGATTTGTTGTTGATTCTCCAGTTCTTTAAAGGTGTAGAGACAGCTGCTGTGTTCTGGATTTTTCAAATTTTTTGAGGGAGGCTTGGATGGCTATGTATTTCCCCCTTAGGACCGCCTTTGCTGCATCCCATAGGTTTTGGATCAAAGTGTCTTCATTGTCATTGTTAAAATGTCTATACTGCCTAGAGCAATCTATATTTTTAATGCTATTCCGATCAAAATTCCACCAGTATTCTTCAAAGAGCTGGAGCAAATAATCCTAAAATTTGTATGGAATCAGAAGAGACCCCGAATCACTAAGGAAATGTTGAAAAACAAAAATAAAACTGGGGGCATCACATTACCTGATTTCACACTTTACTACAAAGCTGTGATCACCAAAACAGCATGGTACTGGCATAAAAACAGACACATAGACCAGTGGAACAGAGTAGAGAGCCCAGATATGGACCCTCAACTCAATGGTCGAATTATCTTCAACAAAACAGGAAAAAATATATAGTGGAAAAAAGACAGTCTCTTCAATAAATGGTGCTGGGAAAACGGGACAGCTATATGTAGAAGAATGAAACTCGACCATTCTCTTATACCGTACACAAAGATAAACTCAAAATGGATAAAAGACCTCAATGTGAGACAGGAATCCATCAGAATCCTAGAGGAGAACATTGGCAGTAATCTCTTCGATATCAGCCACAGCAACTTCTTTCAAGATATGTCTCCAAAGGCAAAGGAAACAAAAGTGAAGATGAACTTTTGGGACTTCATCAAAATCAAAAGCTTCTGCACAGCAAAGGAAACAGTCAAGAAAACAAAGAGGCAACCCACGGAATGGGAAAAGATATTTGAAAATGACAGTAGAGACAAAAGGTTGATATCCAGGATCTATAATGAACTCCTCAAACTCAACACATACAAAACAGACAATCATATCAAAAAATGGGCAGAAGATATGGACAGACACTTCTCCAATAAAGACATACAAATGGCTATCAGATACATGAAAAAATGTTCATCATCACTAGTCATAAGGGAGATTCAAATAAAAACAACATTGAGATATCACCTTACACCAGTTAGAATGGCCAAAATTAGCAAGACAGGAAACAACATGTGTTGGAGGGGATGTGGAGAAAGGGGAACCCTCTTACACTGTTGGTGGGAATGCAAGTTGGTGCAGCCTCTTTGGAGAACAGTGTGGAGATTTCTCAAGAAATTAAAAATAGAACTTCCCTATGACCCTGCCATTGCACTTCTGGGTATTTACCTCAAAGATACAGATGTAGTGAAAAGAAGGGCCATCTGTACCCCAATGTTTATAGCAGCAATGGCCATGGTCGCCAAACTGTGGAAAGAACCAAGATGCCCTTCAACGGATGAATGGATAAGGAAGATGCGGTCCATATACACTATGGAGTATTATGCCTCCATCAGAAAGGATGAATACCCAACTTTTGTAGCAACATGGATGGGACTGGAAGAGATTATGCTGAGTGAAATAAGTCAAGCAGAGAGAGTCAATTATCATATGGTTTCACTTATTTGTGGAGCATAACAAAAAGCATGGAGGACATGGGGAGTTAGAGAGAAGGGGGTCGGGGTAAATTGGAAGGGGAGGTGAATCATGAGAGACTATGGACTCTGAAAAACAGTCTGAGGGGTTTGAAGTGGTGGGGGGGTGGGAGGTCGGGGTACCAGGTGGTGGGTATTATAGAGGGCACGGATTGCATGGAGCACTGGGTGTGGTGAAAAAAATAATGATACTGTTATGCTGAAAATAAATAAATGAAAAAAAAAGACATTTGAAAAAAAATTTTAGGAAAAAGATTTTTAGGAAGGATCACATTGATTGATTTTGCAAATATTGAACCACACTTGTGGCCCAGGAATAAATCCTACTTCATCATGGTGAATGATTCTTTTAATGTACTGTTGGATTTTATTTGCTAGTATTTTATTGAGAATTTTTTCATCCATGTTCATCAGGGATATTAGCCTGTAGTTCTTGTTTTTAGTGGAGTCTTTGGGTTTTGTATCAGAGTAATGCTGACCTTATAGAACGAATTTGGAAATTTTCTCCCCATTTCTATTTTTTTGGAATAGTTTGAGAATAGTGAGGATACTCTTCTTTAAATGTTTGGTAGAATTCACCTGTGAAGCCATCTGGCGCTGGACTTTTTTCTTTGGGAAATTTTTGATTACTGACTCAATTTTCCTTGCTGGTTATTGGTCTGTTCAAGTTTTCTCTTTCTTCTTGTTTCAGTTTTGTTGGCTGTGTTTCTAGAAACTTATCCATTTCTTCCAGGTTGCCCAATTTGTTGGCATGTAGTTTTCCATAATATTCTGTTGTAATTGTTTGTATTTCTGTAGTGTTATTGTTCTTTCTTCTCTCTCTTTTGTGATTTATTTGGGTCCTTTCTCTTTTCTTTTTGTAACTCTGGCTAGGGGGTTATCAATTTTATTAATTTTTTCAAAGAACCAGCTCCTACTTTGATTGATCTGTTCTACTGGGTTTGTTTTTACATAATTTATCTCTCTTCTAATCTTTATTATTTCCCTTCTTCTGCAGGCTTTAGGTTTTATTTGTTCTTTTTCTGGCTCACTTACATGTAAGGTTAGGATGGTTTTTTTTTCTGAGATTTTTCTTGCTTTTTGAGGTAGGCCTATATTGCTGTACACTTCCCTCTTAGGACTGCTTTTGCTGCAATTCAAAGATTTTAGGCCACTGCATTTTCATTTCATTTGTTTCTTTTTTTTTTTTCTTCGATTTCCTGGTTAACCCACTCATTTTTTTAGTAGCATGTTTGTTTAACCTCCCTGTTATTTGTAGACTTTCCAAATTTTTTCTTGTAGTTGACTTCAGATTTCATAGCATTGTGGCCAGAAAAATACACATGATATGATCTCAATCTTTTTGTACCTGTTGAGGTCTGATTTGTGACCTAGTGTGTAATCTGTTCTGCAGAATATTCCATGTGCACTTGAAAAGAATGTATATACCATAAAAATAGAAACAAAAAGAAAGCTGGGGTAGTAATACTTATATAATACAAAATAGACTTTAAAACAAAGACTATAACAGAGACCAACAAGAGAATTACACAATAATGTAATTATGTAATTAAGGGATCAGTCCAGCAAGAAGATAAAACTTATAAATTATATTTATGTACCCAACATAGGAGCACCCAAATATATAAAACAAATATTAAACAAATGCAAAGGGAGAAATTGACAATAATACAATAACAGGGGCCCTTAATACCCCATTTACATCAATGGATAAATTATCCAGGCAGGAAATGAATAAGAAAGCATTGGTCTAATGACATATTAGACCGATGGACTTGAAAGATATATGTAGGGCATTCCATGTGAAAACAGCAGAATATACATTCTTCTCTAGTGTCCATGAAATATTCTCCAGGATAAATCACATGTTAAGGCACAAAATAAGTCTTAATTAATTTAATTTAATAAGATTGAAATCATATCAAGCATCTTTTCTGACCATAACAGTATGAAAATAGAAATCAATTTATAAGATCAAAGCTGAAAAACAAAAAGATGAATATGCAGACTAAACAACATGTTACTAAACAACCAATGGGTCAATGAAGAAATCAAAGAAATGAAGAAAGTACCTTGAGACAAATGAAAATGAAAAGGACTTGACTGTGTAGTCCTCCAAAATCTATGGGATTCAATAAAAGTGGTTCTAAGAGGAAAGTTTATAGCTATAGAGGCCCACCTGAAAAGAGAAGTATCTCAAATAATATAAACTTACACCTGAAGGAAATAGGAAAAGAACAACAAAGCACAAAGTTAGTATAAGAAAATAATAAAAATCAAAGTAGAAATAAATGAAATAGATATTAATGAAACCAAAAGCTCATTCTTTCAAAAGATAAAATTGATAAAACTTTAGCAAGACATACCAAGGGAAAAAAGTCTCCAAGTAAACTCAGATATTGAAAAGGGGAAGTTACAAATGAAACCACAGAAATACAAAGGATCATAAAAGATTACCACAAACAATTATATGGCAATAAATTGAACAATCTTGAAAAAATGGACAAATTACTAGAAACATACAATCTTCCAAGAATGAATCTGTTGATTCATTTATTCTATCTAGAAATGGAAAAAGTAAATAGACCAATCTCTAGTAATGAAATTGAATCAGTAATTAAAATACTCCCAGGAAACAAAAATCCAGGACCAGATGGCTCCAGCACAAGATGGCTTCACAGGCTAGTTCTACCAAACATTAAAAAAATAGTTAATATCTACCATTTCTAACTATTTTACAACATTGATGGAGAACAAATGCTTCTGAATTCATTCTATAAGTCCAGAATTACCCTAGACAAAATTATAATTACCTAAGTATAAAAGTATAATTACCTAAGTATAAAGTATAATTACCTAAGCTAGATAAAAACACAACAGAAAAAGGAAATTAGAGTTCAGTATACTTAATTAACATAGATGTAAAAATCCTCAACAATACATTTTTAAAAATCACAAACCATGATCAAGTGGAATTTATTCCAGGGATGAAAGGATGGTTTAATATGTGGAACTCAATTAATGTGATACACCACATTAATAAAACAAAGGATATAAATTACGTGATCATCTCAATAGACAAAATACATTTGACAAAGTACAACAGCCATTCGTGATAAATTCTCAACAAAGTGAGTATAGAATATACCTCAACATAGTAAAGGACATGAGTGACAAACCTACAAGTAACATACTCAATCAGGAATAAGACAAGGATGCCCATTCTTATCATTTTTATTGAACACAGTACTGGAAGTCCTAGATACATCAATTAGGCAAGAAATAAAAAGCATCCAAATTGGGAAAGAATGAAAGTGTCACCATTCACAGATAACATACTATATATAAGAAACCCTAAAGCCCTGTTTTTATGAAAATAAATAAATTGGGGAAAAAAAAAAAAGAAACCCTAAAGCCCTACCCAAAACTATTAGAATAAGGGAATTCATTGAAGTTGCAAGATATAAAATCAATATACAGAAATATGTTGTATTTCTATACACTAATAACAAACTATCAAGAGAAATTCAGAAATTAATCCCATTTAAAATTGCATCAAAAAGAGCAAAATATCTAGAAATAAATTTAACCAAGAAAGAGAAAGACTTGTACTCTAGAAAGTATGTAAGTTTGATGAGAAGACACAAACAAATAGAATACCTTATCATATATTGGAAGAATTAATATTGTTACACTGTTTATACTACCCAAAACAATCTACAAATTCATTGCAACCCCTAACAAAATACCAATGGCATTTTTCACAATATTAGAACAAGTAATCCTAAAATGCTTAAGGAACCACAAAAGACCCTGAAGAGCCAAAGCAATATTGGTCCCAAATTGATACCCACAGGTATCATGCTCCCAAATTTCAAACTATACTACAAAGCTACTGTAATAAAACTAGTATGGTACTGGCTGAAAAATAGACACATAAATCAAGGGAACAAATTAGAGAACCCAGAAATAAACCCATATTATATAGTCAATTAATCTACAACAAAAGAGGCAAGAATATATAATGGGTAAAAGACAAAGTCTTTAATACATAGTATTAGAAAAGCTGGACAGCAACATGCAAGAGAATGAAACTGGACCACTTTTTTACACCATACACAAAAATAAACTCCAAATGGATGAAAGACTTGACTATCTGCAACCGTAAATTCCTGGAAGAAAACAGAGGCAGTAAGCTCTTTGACATTGGTCTTGGTGATTTTTTTTTTTTTTTTAAGAATAAGCAAATTAAACCACACCAAACTAAAAACTTGGGAAACCATCAATAAATCAAAGGGCAACCTGAGGCACGTGGGTGGCTCAGTCAGTTGGGTGGCCAACTCTTGATTTTGGCTCAGATCATGATCTCAGAGTCCTTGGATCAAATCCTGTAGCAGGCTGCGTAATCAGCAGAAAGTCTGCTTGAGGATTCTTTCTCTCCCTCTCCTTCTGCCCCTCCCACCCAGCTCACATACACTCAAATAAATAAATAAATCTTTCAAAAAAATCAAAGGGCAACCTACTCAATGAGAAAAAGCATCTGCAAATGATAATATCTGATGAAGGGTTAACATCCAAAATATATAAAGAACTAGAACTCAGCATTTTTTAATTAATTTTAAAAAATGGCAAAGGACCTCAACAGATATTTTTTCAA
This sequence comes from Neogale vison, assembly GCF_020171115.1. NCBI lineage: Eukaryota > Metazoa > Chordata > Mammalia > Carnivora > Mustelidae > Neogale > Neogale vison. Next base: position 78,416,230 of record NC_058093.1, read on the forward strand.
AGATGTACAGATGACTAATAGATGCATGAAAAAGTGTTTAACATCACTAATCATCAGGGGAATGCAAATCAAAACCACAACGAGTCATCATCTCATACCTGTCAGCATGGCTAGTATCAAAAAGACAAGAAATAACAAGTGTTGGCAAAGACCTCGAGAATGGAAAATCCCAATGCCCTCTTGGTAGGAATGTCTACTGGTGCAGCCACTGTGAAAAACAGTGTGGAGGTTCCTCTAAAAATGAAAAATAGAAATACCATATAATCCAGCAATTCTACTAGGTATTTATCCAAAGAAAATGAAAACACTAATTCAAAATTGTATATGTAGCCCTTTGTTTGTTATAATATTGTTTATAATAGCAAAGATGTGGAAACAACCTAAATGCTCACTGACAGATGAATGGATCAAGAAGATGTGGTGCATACACACAATAGAATATTACTCATCCATCAGAGTGAGATTTGTCATTCTGACAACATGGTTGGACCTAGAGGTGTTATGCTAAGTGAATTAAGTCACACAAAGAAAAACAAATACCATACAATTTCACTTACATGTGGAGTATGAAAAACAAACAAAAACAAAACAGAAACAGATTCATAAATACAGAGAACAAAGTGATGGTTGCCAGAGGAGAGTGGGGTGGGGGGTGGACAAAATAAGTGAAAGGGATTAAGAGATGTAATCTTCCAGTTATGAAATGAAAAAGACTTGGGGATATAATATACAGCAAGGGAATATAGTCAGCCATACAGTCAAAAATATAACAATTATTGTAACATGACAACAAATAGTAACTAGCTTTATTGTGGTGACAAATGTGTAATGTATATAAGTATCAAATCACTAGGTTGTACACCTAAAACTAATCCAATATTGTATGTCAATTATTCTTGAATAAAAATTTTTTTAAAGAATTCTAGATTGAAGTTCTCTAGAAAGAACTTTTTGATCTCCACAAAGTCACTTTGGCTTTATGTATTTTGGGGGTGGTCATGGCCCCAGACTCGATTCTTTTGAATGTGATCCTGTTCAGACTAGGTGAACCTTTATTCAAACCGTATCCTTGCATTTCTTCAGCTTTTACAAAAAAGTCTTTCCCTCAACCGATTCAGTTGGCTGCAAAATTTCCATGCTTAACCAACAGCATAGAAGAGCACACTCCAGGTGCTGGTCAGGAAATAACCTCAAACTTGCTACCACTCAAAATTTTACAAAAGCTCAATTGAGAGAAATAATCATTATGGACAGTGGCCTGTGGAATCTATAGTCCATTCTTCCCCCTGAATAGCTTAAAATGTTTTCCTGAATTAAGCCAGACCAGCGGAGATCCACAAACCTGACCACATCTTCTGAAATCCACACCCCTGTAGAATTGCTTTTTACTGAATTTGGCTTTGGTGTTAGTTATACATTATGACACAGTGAAGGATGTTGTAAGAAATAGCCCTATGAAAATCTGACAGCCTTACTGAAGAATAGTGTCCACTTCATTACATAGTGAGTTCTTTGTGAGAATTTATAAGAGAATTTTCTTCCTGGTCTCCCAACCAGAAATAACTATGCTGTTCTTGAGCAACTAGCTTGTTTTTATCTCCTCAACACTGTGAATCATGTAACTGATCGTTTTTTCCTTCTCAATTTTGTCTGCCAAAAATCTTAGAGGTAAATTTGTGGTCGGTCTCTAGCAGGATTGCAGGATCTTACAATTTTCACTTTGTGCATTATTCTTATTTGCAGCTTCATTGTTAAATCAGTAAAGCATTATGGAGCCAGAATGGCTGATTGAGCTCCAGAGGTCTACCCCTTACAACTTAATCTCTATCAATTCTCAGTGCCTTGGTTACTTCATCTATAAAATGGAGAATAATAGTTCCAACCCTGTGGGGTTGTTGTCAGGATTAAATGAGTTCACATATGCAAAGTGCTCAGAGAAGTGCCTCCCACTCAGCCCATGGTTGGTATTTAGGCATTATTGTTGTCTCACCTGTCTTATTCACCTTACCTTTATATCAATTTCCTTTCATCAACTTTTAATTTTTATTTTATGTAAGCTTTCTTAAACACTTCCTTGAACAAAGTTGGGTGTAAACAAAAGCAAATGGACACAAAAATTCCAAAATATATGCAGCAGTTAAGAATCAATTAGAAGTCATCAATATGAAAATATTAATTTTTATGAAAATAAACTTACACAGGAATGCCTGGGTGGCTCAATTGATTAATCATCCAACTCTTTTTTTCCCTCAAAGATTATATTTATTTATTTTTGAGAGACAGGGAGAGAAAGAGCATGAGCTGGGGGGGAGGGTAGGGCAGAGGGAGAAGTAGACTCCTGAGTGGATGCACACACACTCTAAAAATAAATAGTAAACTTACACAACAACCATAATATGGATCATTATCTAAATAGACTTTAACCTGGCACTTGCACCTTTCAGAAGCTACTAGAAGTATGATCATATTCTGATTTGCTCCTAATTATAATTTGCCCTGATGAGTCTCTGTGAGAAAAGGCTCACCCTTTATGCCAACTAACTGTTCAAAGACTGGCACTAGGAAACTGCATGAAACTCTTCATCAATAGACAAGCCAGTAGGAAAGGGATTTCTCTGCTTTATCCATGATTAGTGAGAGAGTCTGGCCTCTAAAAGGAGTATCCCTCTAATTTTTCAGCACTACTGATGTACATTACGCAAAGTCTATTTCTCATCTACTTTTTTCCTCTCACTCTGTCTCTGATGATAGCTCTTGGGAAGACTAGCCTTAGGCTTAGCTAGAGATCATCAAAAGAATCCCTTGCTGTGCAAAAATACTTTCTTGAATCTATTAGTTGTTATGAATTAGAGCGTGTTCCTTTGGCTAACTCACAGCAAGGTTTTTCCTATTATAATGAAAGCAACCCCCAGAAGACATCTTGTATTAAGCTGTCTCAAGCACCTTGAGATATCTATTGGATTTTAACTAAAAGCAGGTTTTAATAAAAGAAGGGAGTTAATAAATATTTACTCAGTATCTCCTTTGGGCTCAGCAGGCATTGGAGATACACCAGTGTATACTCGCTCATGGAGCGTACTAACAAAGGGAAACCAGGAATAAACAACGTGTCAGTTGATAAGGGCAAAAAGAAATCATAAAGCTAGACAAAGGGAGAGAGTGATGAAGCCATGAGGGGTGGAGGAATAGGGTGGTTTGGGAAGACCTCACTGAGAGAAGAGAGATCACAAGAGGCCTGTGGTGAGGGGTGAAATTACAACCAAGAAGAGGAATGAAGAACCACCTGGTTAACAGAGAGTAGGGGTCCTGGACTTAACTTAGCTGGTTGCTGAACAGCAGCCAAGTTGAGAGTCCTAATCTTGGCTCTGTCAATTCCCTGCCCTGTTTAACCTCATCTTTCAGATGAAGGCAATAATGTTTGCCCTGTCTGTACCTTGGAACTACTGATGTTTGAGTTAATGTTGAGAGAATATTTTGAGCCCCACAGGCAAGAAACATTAGGAAAGCACAAGATAGAATTATGGGTTTTTTTTTCCCTGTATTTCTCTCCTGTTTCTTTCAGTTCTGGTTTTTTTTTTTTTCTTTTAATTATTAAGACAAACAAACAGAGCTGGTGGCCTATCCCTGCCGCTCTGTGAGTCAACCTCAAGGTCAGTTTATACATTCTTCTTCTGTCAAGGGCAGTCCCAAGGTTGTCCTCCATACTTTAGGGTCAAGGTCAACATGAAACTAAGAGAATGTTCTGTAGTTTAAGGGAAAAAAACTCTTTCAGTGAATCACTGTTGGACCCAGTGTATAAGGATTAATGCTTACTAGGAGGGTTCTCTTAGAGAATCTTTATTCTCAGAAAAGCAAAAGAGCACAGGAAGTTATGGTGTCCCTGAAGTAGGCAAAAGAGCTATATAAATAAAAGCCCTGGAAATACCTGACTTGTTTAATGTGTCAACTATTCTAGAGAGCCAGACAGAACCTCACAAGACATAATTTTTCTGGGTCTGTGCAATTTAATCAAACTACATTCAAAGCCCTCAGACTGTGTTCTAACTTCCTTTCATTTTCTCTTATGACAATAGAATGGGGGTAGAGCTGGAGGAAACAAGAGGTTAAAAGAATTACAAAAAATTTGGGGTGCCTGGGTGGCTCAGTAGGTTAAAGCCTCTGCCTTCGGCTCAGGTCGTGATCCTAGGGTCCTGGGATTGAGCCCCACATTGGGCTCTCTGCTCAGTGGGGAGGCTGCTCCCCACCCCACCCCCACCCCCCCCACTGCCTCTCTGCCTACCTGTGATCTCTGTCTGTCAAGTAAATAAATAAATAAAATCTTTGGAAAAAAAAAAAGAATTACGAAAAATTTTAGTCAAGTACTGAAACTGATCGGAAGCATCAAACATTCATGAAAATATTTGTAATTCAAGGCTTCAAATACTTATAAATGGATTTAAAAATAACTTTTTATGATCAAAAATGCCAAACATATACCAAAAGAGAGAGAATAGTCTAATGAGCCCTCAAGTACCCAACACACAGCTTCACCAATTTTCAACTCATTGCCCATGTGTTTTATCTATGCCCTGACACAATTTTGGGTACTTCCTGAATTATTTTAAGCAACCCCTAGTCATTTCATCACTTCATCAATAAATACAGTCACTTCTAACTTTTCTGTGTAATTTTGTTCTATAAATGCATCACAAACTTTTCATCAGCAAATATGAACCACTGTTCCTAGGGATTGGATTCCTGTAAGCCTCTGGTCACATTTTTTTTTTCCAATTTATTTATTTTCAGAAAAACAGTATTCATTATTTTTTGACCACACCCAGTGCTCCATGCAAGCTGTGCCCTCTATAATACCCACCACCTGGTACCCCAACCTCCCACCCCGCCGCCACTGATATGAGGGAGTGGTGATGCAACATGGGGGCTTAAGTGGGTAGGAGAAGAATCTGGTCACATTTTTGACAACTAGTCAATATATAACCTTACTTTATGAGGCTTTTTGCTTTAAGGTACATCACAGCCTCCTTGTACTTAGAAACACAAGACAACACTTAAACACTACATTTAAAGGCCATTTTAAAACAGCAAAATAACAAAGCACCCAATATGAAAAGCATGGCATTAAATAGACCATAAGAACTCTTCTTTATGTTATGAGAACTGAAAGAAGGCAGAGAGCCACCTTGCTCAACCAAAGCTGGAGAAGTGTGCATCAGCACACTTAAATTTTGTGCAGCTCTGCCCATGTCTGGAAATGACAATGATACCATCATGAGTATTGATGTTGGGGTTACAAATACAATTTACTGCGTGGCAAATTTATAAATATGAATTAAAAAATAATGAATCAACTATATTTTGACATGTGTTTCATGTAAGGATCCCTTTTTTATTAGTAAAACCACAATACCAATTTTTTAGTTAGCAACAAAAAAAACCAATATTTTTAAATGACATTTGTCATTCACTAGCAACATTCGTAATGACACTTATTCAAAATGACATTCAAAAATGCCAATGACAGTTCAATATCATCACTCATTAACTCAAACATTTATTAAGCACCTACTATATGTTTTAATATCAAATAAGACTTAAATTTACTAAAGACAAAGTTAGAGCAACAATTAAATATTCTATAGGTTACCTATAAGAAACTCCCTGTATTATTTTCCTCCCCTCTTTGAGATAGTGATTTTTGTTCCTTTGGGTAAATACTCATATATGGGACTGCTGGATCATAAGGTAGTTTAATTTTTAATTTTCATAGAAACCCCCATACAGTTTTTCCACAAATTATAATTGTAAATTGGCTGTACCAATTTACATTCTATTTATTTATTTATTTATTTGAGAGTGAATGTATGATGGGGGTTGGGGAGGAGGGGCAGAGGGAAAGGGACAAGTAGATTTCATGCTTTGTGTGGAACCCAACTCAGGGCTTGATCCCATAACCCCAAGATCATGACCTGAGCCAAAATCAAGAGTCATCTGCTTAACCCACTGAGCCACCCAGGCACCTCAGAATTTATATTTTGACTAATACTATACAAGAGTTCCCTTTTCTCCATAACTTTAATACTTGTTATCTTTGGGGTTTTTTTTCTTTGTTTTATCAGAATATAACTGATATATTGCACTGTAGAAATTTAATATGCACAGCATAATGACTTGACTATAAGTGGGTACAAGAAACCCATTTCAAAGGTTATATTTTTACTACTCTCTATACCCAACATGGGGCTCAAACTTACAACCCTGAGATCAAGAGTCACATGCTCTACAGACAGCCAGCAAAGCACATAAAAAATGCACTTTAAAGTTCTATATAGATTAAAAGTAAAGGTATGAAGAAAAATATACCATGCTAACACCAAAAGAAAGCAGGAGTAACTGTATTAATTTCAGACAGAGTAGACTTCAGAACAAGGAAAGTTACCAGAGATAAAGAGGGGCATTTTGTAATGACAAAGAGGTCAATTCTTTAAGAAAATATAATAATTTTCACATATACGTGCCTTACAACAAAGCATCAAAATACATGTGGCAAAAACTGATAGAACTGCAAGTTTACTATTATAGTTGGAGACTTTACCTCCCTATTGGAAATGGACAGATCCAGCAAGGAGAAAAATCAAAAATATTTGAACTGAACACCAATCAACTAAACATAATAAACACTTGTAGATTATTTCATCAAATAGCAGAATATGCATTCTTCAAGTTAACATTTGAACATTTACCAAGACAGAACATATTGTAGGCCATAATACACACCTTAACAAATTTAAAACAATGGAAATCACACAATGTCTGCTCTCAGACAATGGAACTAAACTAGACATCAGTAACAAAGATAACTGAAAAATCCTGAAATACATGAAAATTAAACAACACACGTCTAAACAACACACAGTGGAAAAAGGAATCTCAAGAGAAATTTTAAAGTATTTTGAACTAAATGAAAATGCAAACCCAACTTAATAAAGTGTGTGTGATGCAGCAAAAGCTATGCTCCTAAATTTATAGCATTGAATGTATACATTAGAAAACAAAAATCTAAAAACCAATCATCTAAGCTTCTGCCTTCAAAAACTACAAAGAAAAGAAAATTAATTCCAAAGCCAGCAGAAGAAAGTATTCAGCCAAAATAATTGGACACGAGAACTAAAGAAAATTTAAAAACCCAAAAGCCATTAAAAAAAAAAAAACTACTTCTAGCTAAGATAAAAAGAAAATACAAATTAATAATATCAGAAATTTTTAAAAAGGGACATCACTACAGATCATATGGAGACTAAAAGGATAATAAAAGAATACTATCAGCAACTCTATGCCCACAAATTCGTTAGCTTAGAAGTAGACATTCCTTGAAAGACACAATCTACCAAGGGTGAACATTAAAAGTTGAAGAAGTAAATGTGATTCCTCACATCACCTGGCAGGGAAAAAAAAGAAAGAAGGAAAGACCACAGGATGTTACCTTCAGATGCAGAAAAAACTTTTTTCTTTAAGATTTTTTATTTATTTGAGAGAAAAAGAGTACACATGCACACACAAAGGCAGGGAATGGAATGCACAGGAAGAAGGAGAGAGTCTCAAATGGATTCCATCCAGAGCAGAGCCAGACAGAGGGTACAATCTCAGGACTGTGTGGTCATGACTTGAGCCCAAATCAAGAGTAGGAGGCTTAACTGACTGAACCATCCAGGCGCCTCAGAAAAAACATTTGAACAATCCATCACTCATTCATGATAAAAACCCTTGGTAAGTTAGGAATAGAGGAAACCTCCTCAACTTCATTTTTAAAAAATTAAATAAAAAATTTATGGCTAACATTATACTTAATGGTGAGGAACTCTAAGCTTTTCTACTAAGATCAGGAACAAGGCAAAGATTTCCCCTTTCACCACTGCTTTTCAATATTGTAATGGAAGTCTTGGTAATGCAATCAGAAAAGGAAATGAAGGCATACAAATTGGGAAGGGAGAAATAAAACTGCCTTCATTTGCAGATGACATGATCATCTGCATAGAGAATCCTAAAGAATCAACAAATCAAACCTCCTTTTAGAAACTTCATAGAAGATATTATGTCAATCACTTTTCTATATACCAGCAATGAATAAGTGGAATTTGAAATAAAGCACAATATCATTTATATTAATATCCCTAAAGATGAAATACTTGGGTATAAATCTAACCAAATATGTAAGATCTAGATGAGGAAAATGACAAAATGCTGAAAAACTACAAAACTATAAAACATTACTGTCAACAATAAAACATTACTGTCAACTATAAAACATTACTCTCAACTTCACTTTGACTCTTTTTGATCCTCTTCCACCTTCATTCTCCCCTACATACTCTAAACTCCAGCCATATTCAACTAATCCCAGCTTCTAAAAGGTCATACCATTTTCTGGGTATCTATGCTTTTGCACACACTATTCACTGTAATAGCTTTCATTAACAGTGACTGTTATTCACTATTATAAAAGACTTAAGCAGTGTTAATACAGGCATTTGTAAACTTAAAGAATAGTACAAGTAAAGTGTATCAGGGCAATTTGAAGCCCTCACTTTCAAAGGCAGGACTATCTTTAATCCAAACTGTTCTTGTCAAGGTCATTGACAAACTATCCTAGGACCCCTTTTCTGCCTATTTTCTTAACCTCTCAGTAGCACTGATGACTCTAGTAAAGCCAGCTCCTCTCTGGGCTTCAGTGACACTATATTCTCTTGGGCTCTGCTTGCTCACTGCAACTAGTCCACCTGCTTCTCTCCTATTTGACCTTTAAACATTAGTATAACCCACAACTCCATCCTCAGCCGTCCCATTCTCTGCTCTGCCTGCATTCACTAAGATTGTTGGACAATCTTATTCATTCCCAAGACTTCGGAAAAACCATTTGTCAATGGCTCCCACACTCAGGTCTCATTTAGCTTCTGCCAGGCTCCAGATTCATTCATCCAATTGCCTACTTGACATTTCCTTTTGGAGATCTTAAAGGTATTTCAAACTTTACATAATCAAAACAAAACTTACTCTCTGCCTCCTCCTTCCCAAAATTCTACTTCCTCCAATGATCTTTTCATCTCAGTAAAATGGCTGGACAGCTGCTCATACCAAAAACCTAGGAGTAATCTTTGATGCCTTTTTTCACTTAACCTTCTATTACCTAATTTGCCAGCAAGTCTTATTGATGCTACTTTGAAATATATCTTTCCCTCTCCTCCTTCCTCCCCTGGTACTACTATCTCCAACTTTCAGCATCTCTTGTCTGTGTTCCTGAACAGTGTCCTAGCTGAATATCACTTTTGTGAGTGGTATTTATTGAGTGGTAGAAAGAATTTTTATAAAGTACAATCAAATATGATTCTCTGGGTGAAGAATCACTCAATGGCATCCCATTTTATGTAGAATAAAATTAAAACTTTTTGGTGACTTACAACAACATTGGTGTAATTTTCTGCCAATTTCCCAAGCTCATCTGGATACTAGCCTCCCTCTTTTATACTACCCTCCAGTCACACTGGTCTTTTTTCTGTCCTGTAAACTCCTCAGGATCATTCTTTACTTCTGGGCCTTTGCCTCCTCTGCTGAGATTATGTTGTCTCCCAGGTAGTTATGTAATTGGCTCCTTCTTGTCATTTAATCTCAGTCTGAATCTTACATATAAAGTCAGTTCTTGAAAATCTTGCTGCTCTTCTTTACAATGACCTAGTTAAGGTGATCGTATGGGGATTCTCTAAAATAAGACAGGAAGCCCAGTTTTAAAAACAATGAGTTCAACTTAGAACCTGTTGAGTTTGAGATAGGATGCTACCAAGCAGTTAAATAGATGGAACTCATCCTTGGGAAAGAGATATGATTGAATATGTAGTTCCCAGTGCATTGGTTGTAACAGAATGCATGGCAATATGTTTGCCTCAGGAAATCAGAGAAGAAAATTTATAAAAGGAGTAACCATAGAGCACTATGAAATGCCACCAGAAGAGCATAGGAAAAGTTACCAAAGGGGTCTAGGGGACAAGAAAAAATAAAGCCAGAGATGCAAAGCAAATGAGAAAGAAGTTTCCAGAAGAATAATGTGATAAACTCTGATAAGAAATTAAAAGTTTAAGTAGAGCCAGAAGGGTTCATTGCTTTTGGAACTGAGAGGTTGGATGGCCTGGGCTGGAGCATCAGGCCCAGCTGCAATAGATTTGAGGTAAGAAGTGAAGGCAAGGCCACTCCATTACTTATCAAACATTTGTCTTTGCCAGATATTAGTCCCCATGAGGGCACATCCCAGTCTTTGCAGTACATTCCTGTTTTCCAGAACTCACCAAGTGTTAGACACATGGTAGGCAACTCCTACCCTCAATAGTACTTAACCAATGAATGAATGAAAGGAAGAGGTTGTAGGAGGAGAAGGGAGGAGGAGGGCAGGGAAGAGGGGGGTGCTATGAAGAAAAAGAAACGGAGACAGGAAGGGAAAAAAGAACAGAGAAAGCCAGATACAGCAGTGGATAGACAGGATCTAATTGTTTTTAGAATGGGACCATCTTGAGTACATTTATGTGTAGAGGCAAAAATAACCCATGGTGGGGGCACCTGGGGGCTCATCACACATCAGACTCTTGATTTTGGCTCAGGTCATGATCTCACGGTCGTGAGAGCGAGATTAAGCTTGGTGCTCAGCGTGGAGCCTGCTTGGGATTCTCTCTCTCTCTCTCCCTCTGTCACTGCCCCTCCCCCTCCCCTCATGTTCTCACTCTCTCTCTCCCTAAAAAAATAATAACAATAATAATAATAAAATAACCCATAGGGAGATTTTTAAGAAACAGGAAGGAGAAAGCAAAATAGAATGAGAAAACTCTGCAAGAAGATGGGAGTGGGAACTAGTGGAAGGATAAATTTTATATTAATAATCCAAAAAAAAATTAAGTTTCAGTAGGACTGCAGAATGTCATTGATAAGTCCCAAATGATCTGTAAAGGATGGTTTTTAATTATTTAATAATAATATTCTCATTTTCTTATTGGCTTAATAAAGCAATAACATGAAACAGCTAATATTACTATCAGATTTTAAATTCTTGATTAAATCCTTAATAACCCAGTTAGAGTTTACACTTGTTCCATTAGAATTTTAATTTTTTAGAAAAGCTTTCTACTGTAGCTATAAGATGCATTACCTTTGAAGGTAAGGTAGAAATAGGACCAAGAATAAGAAACAGATATATTTAATTTTCATAGAAAATATATGGCTGAATCTCAAGAAGTTTTTTGTTGTTTTGCTTTGCCAGTATCAGAACCAATAGAGGGAAACAGAAGAAACAAAGAGGGTTTGCTGTTTGTTACCAAAAAAAGATTCCAGTCTAAATCTCATATATTTTAGTCAATGTCCTTTGAGGAATGTAAACTCCCCTCCACCTCCAGAAAAGAAAAAGAAACTGAAGTTACTGAACTCAACTGTGGGGTTGTGTTAATGTTGCCAAATTTCTTGTTTACCCAAATTGAACTGTCATAACATTTGTCCTGTACATTCCTACCCAGAGGACAAGGCTCTACTGATTTCTTTGTGCTCTCTTAAACCTTACTTTGGCGTCACCCCCTAACCCAGGGAAACAAATCTGAGTTTTCACTAATTTGAATCTGAGTTGAAGACAAGCAAGGAGGACAAATTTAGCTCGAGCTTCAAAACTAGGAGCCTAACTAGGACATAACCTCCGAGTCTTCACTTACGTTTCATAGGCTACTTTCTCAGGACTGCCCTTAGAGAACATCATTCTGTAAGAAGACTAGGAAAAAAAATCAACAAAATTTGGACTAGATCTCAGGCTTTTTGATTGCTAAAGCAGTTGGTTTCCTACTAACCATGGAGTGCCAGAAGCTATTTGCTATTATTTGTGGATAAAAGATTAACTATGATACAAGGTACAGTGAATTCCATCTGATTCTTCCATAGTAAATTTTAAATTCCACTTCTTTCCCATCCCAATAGAACCTATTTTCACTAATTCAGAAATCAGTGAACCTGTTCGTTGATAACCACAGCCCATGGTCCCCCTTTTTGCTTTTGGGCCATTTTATATTGCTTGTTCGTGTTTCCTGTAGTGAAAACGGGCACTCTAAACAAAGGCGAAGCTTACCTCTATTTAATTTGCAGAGTTAGTAACTCTAGACAGAACTTTGAAACAAATGGTTAATCGGGATCGTGTGGCTGGTTGTTTCCCGTGTAGATTCCGACCATGAGCAATTAAAAGTCCTGTGGTGGATACCCTGGTCTAGTCCACCAGAATCCATGCTCTGTCTCCATTGAAAATCACATGCCTCTTCTGCACATCCCACCCCCAGAATCTCTTGCCCTCATGTATCTTGACCCAGCCCTATGACAACTCTGACAACTCCCCAGAGACACTCACCTCCACCTGGGGTACCCTGCCTCTGTGGAGCCCTCCTGGGCACCTCTTCATTCCCACCCTCCCCCCCCCACACACACACACAACTGAAGTGCAGGGGTCTGTCACACCCCAGGATTTCTTTTGACACAAAGGGTGATGGAAACCCTGGATAAATTGTTCACATTTCCCTCCACCCCGATTTCAGCCGGGAACACAGTTTCCCCTAGACTCAAGCAAATTTATTTTTGCTCAGGCCCCAAGAATTCAGTCTTTTGAGTCTTTGAAACCCCATTCCTTCTCAATTGTTTCTTAGGGAGTTGTTGATGTTAGCTTGTTGTTTTCTAGAGGTGGGAATGAAGAAGGAAAAAAGTGTGGGGAGTGCAAGGTCTATAAACACGCCACCCAGGTGCCCCTCCTTTAAATCCTTCTACATCCCTTATAGCTTCCCCTCAAACTTCTCTGATAAAACTTCTCTGTCCAGGAAGTACTTTTCACATTTAGTCCTTCTCTCTCTTCAATTTTTATAGAATTATTCACTTAATTATTTGACAAACAGAGATCACAAGTAGGCAGAGAGGCAGGCAGAGAGAGAGGAGGAAGCAGGCTCCCTGCCGTGCAGAGAGCCCAATGCAGGGCTCCATCCCAGGACCCTGGGATCACGACCTGAGCCAAAGGCAGAGGCTTTAACCCACTGAGCCACCCAGGCGCCCCTCTCACCAATTTTCTTAAAGTCTTTTTCCTCTACCTTTGTCATGTGGCACCAACTCTATCTCCTTCTCCAAAACTCCATCATGAACAACAACAGCACTTCTGGAGATTTTCTAAGAGTGAAAATACCTTAGGATATGCAGAATGAGTCAGGATTCATATCAGAGCAGTGGTTCTCAAAGTGTGATCCCTGGAGTAGCGTCAATGAGCACTGGAACTTGATAGAAGGGAAACTCTCCCAACTCATCCCAGACTTAGAAACTCCCAGAGGAGGGCTCATCGAGTTGGATTTCAGGAGCTCTTCAGGTGTTTCTGATTGAGTAAACTTTGAGGATAAAATAGTTAACAATGCCACATGATTCTCATTGAACCCTCCCCGTATATCAGAATCACTTGGGAAACATGTACAATGGAGAGATTCGTAGGATCTATTCCCAGAAAGCAGTTTCAGTTGGGCTCTGATGGGGCCCAGAGTTTCTAGCTGATCTTATTGTTTTGCCAGGGCTGGTACAACACTGCAATATCCTCAAATAAGAACTAAACGGGACAATAATTTTTCTGTTGCGGAGGGCTTGGGAGGCGGGATGGTGTAGGGAAGGAGGATATGGTTCTAGTCTCCTGGTTTAAGTACAGAATGTTTAATGTTTATAACCTTAACTCTAAAGTAGTTGTTAACATGAGCAGAGAGCAATACTGCTTGTCCAGCTTTTTAAAACTTGTTTCAATAAGATACATAAATGGTCTTTAGAATCCCTGAGCACATGTGGTAGAACTGCTTAAAGTAAGCAGAACTGTTCAAGCAGCACGGACACCGAGGTTGGCAACAAAGCCCTTGTGGTTCATGGATGGCTGGCTGAGTGCCTTTCCCCTTAACAAATAGAGCAGCCCGTTAGGTCGGCGCCCTGGGCAACTGGCCTCCTCACACCCTCCTCTCAGCCCCCAATACTTTGGAAAGCTGCTGCAATTCTGCTAATGTCTTCAGACAAAGGCATCATTTTATTCAGTTTTTATTAATAGCCCGAAGTGTTGGAGACTTTGTAGACTGAACCCTGTGGGGAGAAAAGTTAGACACCGGGTGTGGATTTAAGCCTTATGCCACCTCATCAGGCCATTTTCCACTTTCTTTTCATAAGGACCAAAATAGACAATGGAAAAAACACCAGTTTCAATGTTCCAAATGGAAAGGAGACACTGCTTTGGGGTAAAGTTTATGTTTAGATAAAATAACACAATCACACATATCTCTGCATTTTCTGGTTTAATCGGCCTCCGTTACCACCAGCTGATTTGATTTAGGGGTTTTCTTTTAACTTAGGTAATCATTTAGCATGTAGTCATAAGTAGTACAAAAGTTTGGCATAGGAAACTTAAAGGTTGACCAATGGATTCAAGTTTCAGTATTTTCATCTTGGTTGTATGAATGACCTTGATTAGAAAACCAATTAGCCAAAAATCGAGCATATTATCTGGTTGCCCCAGGAACATTTACCAACCTACAGCTGAGGAGAAATCATCAAGAGGCATGTGGTATTTATAAGGAATTTGAGTGCCAGTTTGTCTCTGTGCCCAACGACAATAAAATACATTAAATATTTATTCTATGTTTACAGTAAGCCAAATGAGCATAAAGGATACATGAGAAGGGCACTGTGGTTATTCTCCAAGTGAAAACACATCTGTTCTTTTGTTCATGATATTCTAAACAGTACTGGGAATAGATGTTCATTGTGAAAACTACCTGCTGAGAATTCCATAAAATCTTGAATCTCGTCTTTGAAGTTATCTGCAAAACTCAAGGAAAACAAAAGTGGAAGGAAACACCATAGAGGTAATTTGAACACTTGTCCATGTCAGAGGCATACTATTACGCGCCTTTAAGAGTGCACTAAGTTCTCAGTGTTTTTAGATATGTCCTAGAGTGCTCACCTTGAACCTACCCCCACAAACTGTTGATGTGCAGAGCCTGAACGCAGTGGGGCAAGAAGTAGACAAATTTGCACACAGTGATTCCAAACCCTTCTGAGGTTGCAGGTGACTGACACTGGTCAGAGGACTTGGAAGGACTTGACCAAAGGCCCAGGGGTAGGAACTAAAACACACCCTGTGGTGGTAGAGAGATCAGATGAGGAGAATGGCCACTGCACCTAGTCCAGTCATCAAAGAGAGACAGAGCTTCTGGGCTATGGTGGTGGGTGGTTCCAGTCATTGACCTGACCCAGAGATGTAACCTTTGTGAGGAGCTCTCTTGGCTGAGGTAGCACCAAGTTGGTGACCTCCCTTACACAGGTAAAAGCCGCCACAGCCAGCCAATTTGTCCTAGCCACTCTTCAGAGGCATGACCAAAGGGCCTGTGAACTGTGAGGGAGATGTTTTGTTTGGTTTCTTTAAATGGACCAATGCATGCAGGAAACTCAAAGACTTTGTGCTCCCTACTCCCCTTTTGAGTCTTTATTATTAATAAAATCATAACTCTAAGGAGCTACAAAATAGTCAAAATTGGAATTTAAAATATGATGGGCTTCAGACTCATAGATACAGACAGCAGATTGGTGGTTCCCACAGGGGACAGGGGAGTTCAGGTGAAGGGATTAAGGAATGCACACTTCTAATTATAGAATAATTCTGATTATAGAATAAATCGGTCATGTAGAGTCTGGGAAATACAGTCAACAATACTGAACTCATAAAGTGAGAGAGAGTCACTAGACTTCTTGCGATAATAACTCCTCAGTGTATCATTATGCCGACCACCTGAAACTCCTCTGATATTGCATGTCAATTCTATATCAATAAATAAAACATAATACGATAAAATAAAAATGATGGGATTTCAAAAGCCTTTATTCAAGTTAGATGACACTGTGACCCCCAGAAGATTAAACATAAACTTCAGCTCTAGTCCTTGGCCATTGTTTCAGTAGTCTGCTGATTAGTCAGATATATTGAACCAAAGTTAAAACTGGGTTTTTTCCTGCTCCAAAATGACATGATTGTTGAATACAAAAAATGATTTTTTAAGTTTTAAGGGCCAAAAGTAGAATACAGAGAAGGCAATGCTGGAGCAAATCCCTAAAGATGCATATACACTAGTCAGGTTAACAAAAGACAGAATTGCTTAGACCCAGAGAGGCAGCAAAAGACAATACTGTGGAATCTCCATCAGAGAGGTTTTTAAAGACTTTATTTATTGGTTTTAGAGAGAGAACTCTCAAGCAAGGGGAGGAGTAGAGGGAGAGGGACAAGCAGACTCCATGCTGAGCACAGAGCCCAAGGTGGGGCTTGATCCCACAACCCTGAGATAATGACCTAAACTGAAATCAAGAGTCTATACTTAATCAGCTAAGCCACCCAGAACCCCCTTCATCAGAGATATTTAAAAATATTTTGTGCCCCTGAAAATATTTTTTAATGCTGATTATATATTGTGTCATTAAAAAAAAGAAAGAAAAACAAAAACAAAAAAAAAACATCTACAGGGCACCTGGGTGGCTCCATTGGTTAAGCATCTGCCTTCAGCTCTGGTCAAATCCCCAGGTCCTGGAATCAAGTCCCACGTCAGGCTCCCTGCTCAGTGGGGAGTCTGCCTCTCCCTCTGCCCCTCCCCAGTGTGCGTGTTCTCTCTCTCTCGTAAATAAATAAAACCTTAAAAAAAAAAACCCTACAGATTGTAGTTCATTAAATGTTTTCTGTACATCACCTCACTTGGTGGTCTAGTAGTCCTGCAAGGTAGGTAACGCTATTAGTCAATGTTGTAGGTAAGAATGCTGAAATCTGACATGATGCTGAATTTACGACTCGCTCCTGAACTCACCCTCTTTTACACCTTCTCTGTATAATTATACAGCACTATATGGTCTCATCATTAATACCTCCTCCAAAGCTAATCAGCATATTAAGATTTCCAAGAATTTATCACCAAAGCACACATAGTGTGGGAATTAACTTCTTGGCATGACTTGTGAAAGTGTATGCCTGGGCCTTCAGATTCTTTCACTTTTTTATTTTGGGGTTTTTTGTTTGTTTTGGTTCTTTAAAATTTTGGTGCTTTTAGTGCTTTATGTTTTCCTCTATGCTTTCCTCTGCATTTCCCCCAAATCATATGCAGATTGCCATTTGTACTTTTTGAAGCAATACATTTGGCTTGGTAGAAAGGGAAATGAGAAAAAAAAAACTAGATTTTTCTAACCTCAAATTTTTTTTTCCAATTTATTTATTTTCAGAAAAACAGTATTCATTATTTTTTCACCACACCCAGTGCTCCATGCAAGCTGTGCCCTCTATAATACCCACCACCTGGTACCCCAACCTCCCACCCCCCCGCCACTTCAAACCCCTCAGATTGTGTTTTCAGAGTCCATAGTCTCTCATGGTTCACCTCCCCTTCCAATTTACCCAAAAGCACATACCCTCCCCAATGTCCATAACCCTACCCCCCTTCTCCCAACCCCCCTCCCCCCAGCAACCCACAGTTTGTTTCGTGAGATTAAGAGTCACTTATGGTTTGTCTCCCTCCCTATCCCATCTTGTTTCATGGATTCCTAACCTCAAATTTTTTTAAATGCAACTGTAATCATTATATATACAACTT
The DNA here is from genome assembly GCF_020171115.1 of Neogale vison. Lineage (NCBI taxonomy): Eukaryota > Metazoa > Chordata > Mammalia > Carnivora > Mustelidae > Neogale > Neogale vison. The sequence goes on from NC_058093.1 coordinate 78,433,917, forward strand.
TGAGTCTTGTTTTATTCATTCAAATTATTATAAGCATTCTTACATTATTAAACATGCAAAAACATTTAATGGTTGATCCTGTTCTCTCAGGTAAAAAGACCATAGGTCTTTTAACCAATTCTCCATCATGTGACTAAAGCTAACTTTGAAGTCTAAGGGTTAACCTAACTCTCGCTGCAGCTCTAGAGATCTGGAAACTAATCAGTGGGTACTGCTCTGAGTTGGTATCTTCAAGGCTATTGCAATCAGTGAACTCTACGGCATGTCACACTTGATCAGTTTTTACCATATTAACAGTGATTACACGTTTCTCGAGTTTCAGAGGGAAATCAAATAATTAACCGCAGCTGGCGATATTTTATTTTACATGGAACACCCCAGCTGGAGGAACATCAGCCTAACCTTGAACAGGGCTTGAACTGACTGGAAACATTTAGGGGCAGTGTCTCAGGCTGGCTAACTTTCTCTTCTTTGCTAACTTTTCATTTGGTATCCGAATATTTTCAAAAGTACACACAGGAATTGCAAAGATCCTTCGCCGAGATCCAAAAAGAACCCAGAAGCCCAACAAGCTTTATTCCAAGAATGCAAAACAACCCTGATCATGTGGGATATATCATAGGCATTTCTAAATGCCTATGGAAATTGGAAACTCATTTGATCCCCTCAGGTTTTGCAGCTGCTTCAAATCGATAAGCAAGGACAGTCCTGTCAGAGTAGATGTTTTGAATACCAGTAATTCTTGTCACAAGACTTTTATAAACAAGAATGAAATAAAAACGAGAAGAACCAAAAGAGAAATAGAAACTTTTCCTACCACTTATGTTTACAGCCTCTGCCCAAGAGTCACTCTATTTTACTTAAGTGAACTGATTAAACACAGAAGTGTTTCCTGAGTGTGTGATGCAACATTATTAATATCATGCTTATCCCTTCTGCATTCTTAGTTGCAATAGTTTTGTTATTAGAAATGTCAATCCATTCTAGCCTCATGATCCACAGAATTTGAATCAACATGTTGTATGATTTAGACTTTAATTTTTCTAAAGATGATTAGTTTCGATTGGGCACTGTAAGGAAAAGGGGGGGAAATGATCATAGGAAATATTTTCTAAGACATATCCTTGATTTACTAAAAATAGAGAAAGAAGCAAAAAACCCAGTCTTATTACAGCTGCTTTTTACTTGGCAGAACAAAGGATGCTGCTGTCTACAGTAAAGGTACTTGTGGTCCACACTTGAAATAACAAAAATAATCCTTAAAAATTAAATTAGTACAGTATGTCATACCCTAACTTAAAAACCTAATTAAGGACCAATTGGAATCAGCTGATGAAAATATTTTCACTTCCAATAAATAACCATATACACATATGAACATACAAACATACACATTCATCTATACTTCGCACAAACTCGTGCCTACTATAATGTTAACTTTAAAACTTTGATAGATCAGCATTTTTAAATTTTGTATACAGTTCCACTATTATTATTTGCTTTCCATTTTAGAATGTAGGCTTACCATGTCTGTTTTCACGTAGAACAATGTTGTAAGGTGAACTCTCCTAAAGAAGCAGCCTTCAAGCTTTTACTTTATTTCCAAAATCTTACTTTTAAGAAAATGTTGATGGATAGCTTTAAATATGCCTCCAGAGTCTATAGGCCCATCCATTTTGGGGGGTGGGGGGTGGGGGGGCTCTTCTCCATTAAAGTCAGTGTCGCTTTTACACACACTACGCAACCAGAGAATGGCTTTGGGGGTAAAAGAATCTTGTAGGTATTCTATCCCAGGGATGATTTTAATAATACTTCAAACTGAGATGTCACTTGGGGCCTAAAAAATGTATGAATCAGTTTAAGGGGGATAATGTATGTCAAAATCGTAAGCTATTAGTAACAAGAGGGTAATTGCACTATTTTACAAACTGGTAACTCAGGTTTATGTTACCATGGCACTACTATTTTTCTGCAAATGCAACCTTTTTTATATTTTATTTTATTTTATTTTATTTTATTTTTCAAACTCCGCTTCCAGGTCTGCAGTCACTTTCATGGGTGTGGAATGGAGCTCTGTGTTGGTCTAGCGTTTTTGTACCATCCCATGTGGGAACTTAGTAACCTTTGCACCGCCACAATTAGAAATAACAAAGAGGTATGTATTCATTCAGTGCAAATGCTTAGCATTAATAGTCGGCCCAGGACCGGTAAAGTTCTTAGACTGGCTCCTATCTCGGTTCATTGTGTTTCCGCCTTGGTAAAATAAGCATGCGGCTAGGTTTCTCAGGCTTAAGGCTAGACACCAGTTTATAGGGCAAAAGGCAACGGGACAATTTAACTCTTAGTTAAGTGTTTTTCCATTAATTGGGCCACACATTCTTACAAGCACTGCAGCACACAGTTTGGTTCTGAGAAGATTTGTAAGCATTTTGTGTGTCTTTTGTTAGTCCCAGAGTACAGATTAGCCTTCATTTAGCAGACTACAGTATACAAGACTTTTCTTAATTGCTTTTCATGCATAGTTGGAAGAAACAGCAGGCAGCCTGTAAGTGAAGTTTTTGTGGAAACGGTAGCTTCAAGTGCCCCCTTTCCTGTGTTTATTGTTGACAATGCAACCAGCAGGCCGAAGCCGCTTGGGGCTGTGGAAGGCAGGGTCCCCGGAGCCGCACGCGCTTCTCGCTTTCTCAGTACAAAACCCAGAAGGGCCGACTTAGCTGCGATGCCTTTGTCTCTGGGACTTACTGCAGAAGAGGAGGGATGGGAAAGTCTAGCCAGTTTTCCCAAATTTAAATTAATCTTGTGGAAAGTCACATGTTTAAGCTGTTCTTTCCCATTAGCGGCTGATGAAAAGTTATCCGTTTCCTCAACTCTTCAAGCTTTCACAAAAGCCACATTGGATGACGATAAAATAAAGACTTCATATTCGTTCAAGATTTTCTTCTTCTTTAAAAGTGATCTTTTTCTGACCAAAGACAGGCAAACAGAGTTACGTGTCAGCATACAGGTACTTTATGAGTGATGCCGTCAGCTCTGGCATTTGGGTGGCCTCAGCATACTGACTTCTTTAGGGGCTTGTGGTCGTTCAAATGTAACTGGGGAGGGACAATCCAGTCTGGGTGAACAGCGACACACAGGTAGGCTGATGGGACTTGGTGGGCAGAGTGTGAGGAGCTCCTGAGGAGCACTCTGGCTCCATAAGAAGGATCAAGGGGCAGTTCCCAGGCAGAGGCTGCACATCTCAAGGGCGCAGTCTTTCCCTGGAGCTGTTTGGCACTAGTTCCCGGAGCCACCTGTTAGAGCTCAGAGGTCACTGTGACATCTCCAGGAGCTGGGCGGTGAGATGAGCTACAGCAGCGTGGATGGGTCTGTACAGCAGCCCCTTGGCGTGTCCCAGCCAGAAGGAGGGAGAGGTCACTTTGCGGAGGTGACACTCAGTACTGTGGAGGTCCCATGTGGTAACACTTCTTAAAACTTAGGTTTGACTTTCGACATCGCTGTTGGCCGATGACAGCAGCAAGTGGGAGTTGGAGGCGGACTTCACAAGGACACAGCTTAGGGGGACTGTTCTGCCTGCCCTATTTCGTTTACCTACCAAAAAGTTTACAAGGCGCCAAATTTGCAACTGCATCCCTTTTCTTTCCAGTGCTATCAGCAAGGTCTCTTCAATTCTTCCATTATAATCCTAGCACAGTCTTTGCCTCTTATCCTACTTTTCTCTAAAATGTTTTTATCTTATCATTAATCTGTACTCCTTTGGGGTTTAACACTCTAATGTCAAGCAACCAAAAAAATGTGACTTTTGCCCTGAAAGCTTTCCTGTCTGCTTGTCTCTTGTGCTGATTATCTTCTGCTACCTTCCTTGTGCCTACCTTTTTTTTTTCTAGATTAGATTTTCACTCAAATACTGTTAAGGTTCTCAGTAAGTATTTTGGGAACTGTATGTATGAACAAAAACTTCTAGGTCACCAACTCTCATCAAAAACAGAGAAGAATCTCAAGAAAGGGGGCTGTAATAAGATAGAAACTCATTCATACAGAATCCGCTTGTGGAAAATTTCCCATAGGGTCAAATGCTGAGTTGATGCTGGCATTCTTCACATTTCATAGTTACAGATGTCATTCCCTACAAATCTTACTTTGTAGCCTAATAATCTTCTTCCTCAATTCCAAAGTTACCTTAATACCTGAGTATTTTTTAAAAGCTGAATGAATGAATGAAGTTGTTAAGAATAACACAAATTTCATTGCATTTGCAAGTACTAATTATGTATACTAAACTATATTCCATAAGGAAAAGGTAAGAATTTTTAAAGACCAGCATAATTACTTTCCCCTTCTAGCACATATCTCTGTTTCACATCTCTTTGAAATTGTCTCTAATGCTACTGACACCATGTACAAATATGATTTTTTCAGGATCCTACACCCTCAGATTGTGCTTAATTATAGTTGACATTTAGAACTTTTCAGCCAAATTACCCAATATTCCTATTCCTTGCTTATTTGCAAAAATATGTATTTAACTCTGGGAAAACATCACCTAACTGAAACCTCCTAAATTCAAGGTCTTAATCCACAGGCAAACACAATATTGGCCACATTTCACATATGCTTTAAAAGCCTGGTCTGTTCATTGATTGGAATGATTCAGTGGTAGTCGCATAATTGTTTCTCACAGGCCACTAAGAAATGTAAACTCACTCTGATAACAAAGTTAAAGTCTGATTTATTAAGACGGTATACATATTTCACATACCTAATTCATTCCTGCACACTCGAGTGGGATTAAATAACGCCAAATCACGTCTAACTCCATAATCCTGCTTTATATCATCTTCAAAGAGATGTCAACATTGACATATTTACACTTATAAATCCATAGCCATTATAATAATAATAAATGCCTTTTGAGATATTCCTTATACAACTTCTTGTGAGTATTGCAACCTTCTAGCTATACTCCAGACTCCAACATCTTGTGTTTTTATTTCATTTTATTTTATTCTTTTCAGTGTTCCAGCATAAACTGTTGATGCACCACATGCAATGCTCCATGCAATATGTGTCCTCTTTAATACCCATCACCCAACATCTTTTTATAAGAAACCTGTAGTTCCACATAAAGTAACTCTTTAACTGAGCATTTCTACTTAATCTAGTTTACAAACTTTGTCCTGTCCCATTTAATTAAATTACAGAATGAAGAACCACTAAAAGGAGCAGAAATAGGAATATTACATAGTGTGGAAATATGTTCTTTATCATATTTATGTTGGTGACTCCTAAATTTGTACCTGTGGCTTTCTTCTAAGTTCCAGACTATGTATCTTACCACCTATTCAATGTCTTCCTATTAAGTAATAAATATCTCAAACTTAGTGCAACCAAATCAGAACTCAGATTTCCCCTCAACTCATCCACCCAATTTTTCCCTCTTCCTAGGCTCTCCTCGTCCTAGTAAGTCGCACCACCTTCCACCCCGTGGCTCAAGTCAGAAAATCATTTGTCAGCTTTGTCTCTTGTCTCTCTGTCACTTGTCTCTTTCCAGCTCTGTACATCCAACCCACTGGGTAATCCTATGACTCCAAAATCTAAGGTGTATCTTAAGCCTGTCGCTTCCCTCCATAACCACCCTAATCCAAAGAACCATCACCCTTCACCTGGAATATTACGACAGCCTCCTTTCTCTAAGCACACCTCCACCTCATATCAAGCATTCTTATAGAATCTGAGTCATCTTCTCTTTTTTAAGGTTTTACTTATTTGTTTGTTTATTTTTTTAATTTATTTTAGAGAGAGTAAGAGCATGTGTGTGAGTAGGGGAAGGAGCAGAAGGATAATGAGGGGCGGGGAGAGAGGAGAGGGGAATAATCTCAAGAAGACTCCGTGCTGTATGCGGAGCCTCACATGGGGCTTGATTTCAGGATCCCGAGATCATGACCTAAGCCAAAACCAAGAGTCGGATGCTTAACTGACTGAGCCACCCCAGCACCCCTAAGTCATCTTTTAAAAACATAAATCTGATCATGTTACTCTCCTGCTTCAAACATGTTAATGGTTTTATGTCAATATCACACTGACATAACCAGACTACATAATATGGCCACCGTGGCCCTCCATGTTTGCCCTGGCTAATGTCTCCAAACTTATCCCCCACCTCTCTCTCCATTCCCCATTCTACTCCTTCCACAGGTCCTCCAAATGGTCCTGCGACCTACCTGGACCACTGTCCCCACACCAAGCATGGCAGGCTCCTTCTTATCCTGGTGGAATCAATTAAAATATTTCCTCCACAGAGAAGCCTCCCTAACCACCAAGCCTAAATTCAGACTTTTTAAGCCCTAAAACTTATACAATTGGGGGGATTCTTTTTTATGGAAAAATAATTTTTCAAAATCTTAAATTTGCAAACATCACAAAAACACCTGATCATGGGATGCCTCAGGACCCCGGAAGAAGCCAGGACAAGTAAAGGACACTGAAGCTTAGTCTCATCAGTTTCACAGTGATTCGAGTTCGATGACTCCCCTTGTTCAGCAGGTAGTTACCTGCTCCCTGCCACCTCCCTCTCCACCTCCACCCCTAATATCATTGCATCTTATTTATCCTTCCTAGCACTTCTCACAAAATGTCACTTGTCTTGTCTGCTTCCTGCCTCATGTTTCAAGTGACAATGGGGCAGGCACCATGCAAGAATGCCCACCACCAAACATAGCATCTGGCACAGTAGCACTCAGTAAAAATTTGCCCTTGAATGAGTAAGTGACAAAGTGTCTTTTAAGATGAACTGTGCCAGATAAATGTAAAGAGCTATTTTACAATTTAAGTTTGCATGTAACTAAAGCAGCCTTGTTTTCCTTCCCTTTCTAAACCCATTCTAAGAAGAAGTTTCTACTTCTAATTCCTGGTGCAGAGGAAACAATTGTTATGCCCTTTCTATCTGTTCCAAGCCTCGGGAATTTTTTTTTTTTTTTTTTTTTAAAGACCACAGCTAATTTCCTGAGACCAAAAAAAAAAAAAAAAACAGTTGTTCAAGAGGTTGGCTCCCTGGGTCAAAAATCACCATCCTCTGTGTTTTAGAGGAAGATCTGTGCTTCAACACAGCCTCTGACTGTTTGACACTAGACCAGGGTCAGTGTATTAGCTTGCTCAGTGGAACTCTGGACATTTTCCAGACTCAAGCCTGTCTTTGGATACATTTGTGTGCCCACTGCCTCACTTATTCATATTTTGTTGTTGTCATTGTTGTTCTTTGGTCAGTGGCCTCATCACACAAGACGTTTTCCCACTCTCCAGGTTGTGGCTCTGAGAAGGGGATCAGGTCAAGAGCCTGTGGTTTGTCTCCAAGGACGGCTAACATCTGAACCCAGACATAATTGGAGCTAACACATCGCTTCCTGAGCTTAAAGGAGAACAGGAGGACCTGAAATATTACCAAGACTTATTAAAAGAATATCCAACCTAAGTCCAAAGTACTTACTGATCTAGCTATTTAAGTGTAAGGTGTTGAACAAGCACTTTAAAAAAGTACGACGTTTATAATTGTCACTAAATATTTCATGTAATTTGACATTTTCTTGTGCTAAAACCTGCAGTGGAACTTGTCAATAGTAGGAATTATTAAATTCCAGAATTATCTACTAAAGGATCTCATTAAATGTCTTTCAGAATACTCTTTTTGAATGAGGTAGGTGATAGATAAGCCACTGTCATACATAGATTTTATCTGCTTTTACCTGGACTAGATAAAAATTAGTGGGCTTGCTCTCAGATCTAGAATTCTACAAGCATCATGTTTGCGTTCCTTTGAAAATCCCAGGGCACCTGGGTGGCTCAGTCCATAAGTGGCTGCCTTCGGCTCAGGTCATGATTTCAGGGTCTTGGGACAGAGCCCTGCATTGGGCTCCAGCAGGCAGGGAGCCTGTTTCTCTCTCTCCCACTCTCCCTGCTTGTGTTCCCTCTCCTGCAGTTTCTCTCTCTCTCTCTGTGTCAAATAAATTAAAAAAAAAAATCTTTAAAAAATAGAAAGAAAATCCCTTAAAGTCCTCAAAAAAAGAATAAACTCACAAATCCAGAAAGGAACTCAAGGTTCTTTTGTATTTATACGAACAAACTGCAGTCCATTTGTTGAATGGCTCAGGATCTCTGCCATTTATTTATTTACGGCAGGTTCAACAGTCAGCTGGAGTGTATATTTGATGGTTAAATGAACCTGAGGTAGGTTAATTATGCCAGCAATTTAACCTCATTCCTATACCTTGCAGACTGAACCTTAGTATGACCATATTAGACTCTAAGCTACAGTATTTCAAACACAAACTTCTGACTGGGAGCAGTTTCAGAATCAATTTACATTCATATAAAAAGGGACTCCAGTGAGAGGCACATTAAGATGTTTAAATTATGGGGCATGTGGGATTCATCAGGCAGGGAAAGCAGTTGTAAATCAAGCTTATGGTGAGTGGGTTAAACATACAACAGGGTTTTTAATGCATGGGCAACACTTCCTAGTGTCTTTATTTCTTTTTCTTTCTTTCTTTCTTTGCTTTCTTTCTCTCTCTCTCTCTCTTTTAGTTTTAGCAACTTAAATGGAAATGTTAAGGAAATAGCAAAGAGTAAATAACATTTTTTAAAATGACAACTACCAACCATATTTATAGTTTTTCATTACTATAGGCATGCCAGCTTTAAAAAGAGGGGATAATTAGCAGTAGGAACACTTTTCAATACACCGAACTAGAATGAATGGGAGGGGAGGCAAGAGAGAAATGAGACCAGCAGTTTGAAGGACTTTTAAAAAAATTACCTTTTGTCTTATTTCTTTTGTAGGTTCTACCATCTTGTACTACATATGAATTTTCCCTGGTAGATCATCCTAACGATTGTGCTTTTGCAGGGAAACAACAAAATATCACTGGATGGTCAAATGAGTCCTCTGACTAATTGCTTAAAGGGAGCAACTGACATCTCTCTTTTCTGGCTTTTTTTACTCCTCTATTCCCTAGGCCAGGTACCATGTATTCTCCTGCAACTTCTAGGGACTTTTTTGGTCCTAATTAGTTAATTGATTAAAAAAAAATGTAATTTGATATATTTCCCAAGCCCTTGCATTTTATTCCTGAAGAGAACAATGTTCTACCCAATAGATTCACTCTCTAATGGCAAAATCCTAGGCAAAGTCCTATTTAAGCACAAACCTAACCTTTCCCCATAATTAAGTCTCTGTGCCACAAAACTATCTATTTCATTAAGTATAAAAAGTGATCAAATCATTCAAACTAGTTAGTGAACATTTGATTAGATGACCCACAAAGGTAGGCAAACTATAGCCCAAAGGCCAAAAGCAGCCTACCTCCTGTTTTTGTAAATAAAGTTTTATTAGAACACTACCATGTTCACTCATGTATGTATTATCAATGCCTGCTTCTAAGCCTCAAGGGCAGAGCTTGCAACAGAGGCTCTACTAAGTGTTAAGTATTTACTATGCAACCCTTTACAGAAAGGTGTGCCAACCCCTAGAATCAGGTTGTTCCCTTTTACAGCTGGCTGATAGGTTATCTTCTATTTTTCCAATATGTACTCATCCGAGCCCTTAGGAGTTATCCTTATTTCCCCAACTTCAGTTAAAGCCGCCTCTGTTTTGAGAACCCTCAGTGTGCAGCCTGGAATGCAGAGCCTGCACTTTTGAAACATAAACACTTTGTCTCAATATACTTTTAG